>NC_088927.1:40820000-40850000 GCF_038396675.1 Hydra vulgaris
AAGAGTTTTTGTATAGAAGAGTTTTTGTATAGAAGAGTTTTTGTATAGAAGAGTTTCTTCTTCACAAATATGACCAGTTAGTTAATTCAACTATAATTTAACTATATATACAATAATTTTTTAATTTTTTTCGGCACAAATAATTTTTTACTTTGTAATGTTATTTTCACCTCTTTTCTGTTAAAAAGATTTTTAGGTCGTCCACTTTTTAAATTTTTTTTGTTTTAGTTATTGGGATAAAAATATAAAACCATGATGGAATTCCAGAATGTTTTTTAATCTGCCTCCATCTTTAGTTAAACATTGTATTAAGTTAATAGACAAATCACAAGGTGCAGACAGAAAAACTATACACTGTAGCTTCTTTTAATTCAAATAGTAGAGAACCAATGTTATCTTGGTGATTCAGAACGTTTGCCTGTTCATGTCTTAATTGGTTTCGTAGCCTATATCCATGTAAGCCTTTCTTTGCCATTTTTATTAAAGAGAATCTTTCTTGGTCTGCATTTGGTGCCTCATATGCTAGTTCTCCTTATTTTGAGTTAGATTTATTGCCAGTTGAATTTAGTTTAACACATTCCAATGAAATTTTATTACACAATAGTCATTTTGGACAGGCTGCACCACTGCCTTTATCTCCACCTACTAAACAGAATAAAATAAATTTTAAAAGTGTAAATTGTATGCAAGTAAATAATAGTCATGATCTGATTGCTGAAAACACTAGTAATCATGCATCTGCAACCTGTCGTAGCTCTAAAATGAAACAAAGAAAATGAGTTACTTATGTCACTCTGAAAAAGCTATTGATAATTTGTTTGAAGGGCTATGTCAATTTAAAAAAAAATTAGCAGAAAGTCTTCCAACAGAACAAAGAAAAAAAAAGGACTGCGTCCAGAAATTCTTGGAGTCATTAACAAATTTTTTTTTAACATCTTTGCTTCCAACAAGGCTGCAAGCAACCACTATTAAAGTTGAAAGTTACTGGAGGAGGAAAGATGAAGATTGTAGAGCAAGATAACGATTGACAGACAACTTAAAAGGTTGCAAATTATATCAATCAGGAAAGCAAAATGAAGGAAGTGAATTCCAAAGAACTGATGTTTGAGGAAAAAAACTAGAGGAATAAGAGTTTTTGGAGCATTTAGGAAAATTCACAGAAAAAGGATGACTTAATTGAATGACGAGTAACACGAGAATGAATTTTAGTAGATGGCACAAGAGCTAAGAGATCTTTAGAGCAGTACCCATTATAGTATTTGTAAAAAAGAAAAAGAAAAGCAACATTACGATGGTATGATAATGGCTGGAGGTTGGCTGCAAGAGCAGGTTCAACTAGCTGAGCCCCATGCTGCAACAGAAATGAGATCCTTTTCAAGCTCAAATGCCCCCTCCAAGCAATCAGTGAGTGTAGACTTCATACCATGACAAGAATAAATGGTATTACCTCAGCGAGCAATGCCACCTTAAATGGGAGAATATTTGGAAGATTGTTAATGTAAATTAAAAAGAGCATAGGGCCAAGGATTGAACTTATGGAGAAGACCAGTATGCCAAACTTTGTCAAAAGCTTTAGAAATATCAAGAGCAATCGCCTCAACCTCTCCACCTTTATCTAATGCATAACAAAATCTATCTGTTAGCAAATCAGCCGTAAAACGAGAAGACTGAATCCATATTAATGATCAGAAAATAAGTTTATAGATTCACGATGAGAGATTATATGTTTGTTAATTTAAGATTGAAAAACCTTGGTTATTATGGGAAGAAGGCTAATGGATAAGATCGAAGAAGACTAAAGAATCAAGCGCTCTACAGAATTTTTGAAAATAGGGAAAACAGATATCGCTTTCCAGCTGGCTAGAAAACAAGACTCTAAGAAGCATTTGTTAAATAGTTTTGAAAGTAAAGATGACAGCTCCAGATAACACTTCTGCAAGACTATAACAGGTATGTTGTCCGGACCAGAAGCTGTAGAAGAGTCTAAGCAGGAAATCACTTTAGATACAGAAGTTGGAGTGATAGGTTTCGAGAACTTGGTAATGACGATTTACCGAAACTTAGTCTTATTCCTATGCGAGGCAAAAGAAAATGACAAAAAGAGTTGGTGTTAAATATGATATTTATAAAGCAGCCGCAGGTATTAGTGTAATTGCTGAAAGGGAAGTTTCTGTTTCAGATATTGTCACAATTTAGTTAATTAATAAAAATTGTAAAAATTTTGCTTATTCCAATGGTATAATTGAAATAAACGATCTTTCAACTGATGATAGTAACAACTCATTTGAAGTGACCACAGAATAATATAAAGCAGAAAGCATTGTTCAACGTATTCAAAGTATAAAATCTTCTTTGATTGGAAATAAAGAACAGTATGTTATTACAAGTGGAGAAATACTTAATGACAAGGTGATCCACTTTTGTCAGCAACTAATGTCAGTTCATTTAAATATCAATGTTGGTCTGCAAGACCCTGTTAAAGTCCAAGTTTTATCTTTCAATATTAATCCAAGCACTCCGTTTGTCTAAATTCTTCATGATGGAAATCTCCACTGGATATGTGTGACCACATTTGATTGTAAACTGGGGGAGATAAATGTATTTGACACCCCTACGGTTCAATCAGCTTGCAGAAAAAAGAAAAATATGTTATATTTTACAATGTCATCAAAAAAGTTTAAGTTTTAAGCACTAATTTGAGTTAAAAATTATTAGGCACCAATATTAAAAAAACACGGCAAATTAAAAAGTTCTTTAAACGTCAATGATCTTAACTCATGAGCAGACATAGGAATCAACTTTAATCAAAACCTTCCGTTATTTTACAGAAAAACTTATCACATGTAAACGGAGTTTCCGTAATTAAACGGATATTTCCGTTTAAATAGGATGGATTTTTTCCGTTAATTTCCGTTTTATAACGAGAGGTTTTGTCATCGTAGCTGCCGGAAATTTTCCGTAAAAAACTGTAATTTTTCCGTTGAAAATCAACGCGTTTTCCCAAACAACAGAAGGGTTGTGGCAACTCAGCTGCCTTATAGTTTTTGTAAATGAAAGGAATGTTTTTCATATGAAAATTTAAAAAGTGAAAATTTTAAATATAAAATAGATTGTGTGTTACCGAAAATATTATCTAAAACAAAATATCTTTGATTTACATAAAAATATTAAATTTTCCATGATTTACATTTCATTTTAACAGTAAATACATCAATAAATAATCAATTTGTGAATAAACAACTTCAAAAAAAAAGAAAAAAATTTAATAAAGTATTAGCACATAATAATATAATTATATTACATAATCCTATATACATTCACATTATAAATATACATAAAAACTTATTTTTATCTAATATATATATATATATATATATATATATATATATATATATATATATATATATATATATATATATATATATATATATATATATATATATATATATGTATATATACACTGAGGCATATTCGTTTAGACGCATCAATTTTTTTCTCTTTGTCTTAATTTTTTTCTATGTATTGTCAACTGATATGCATGCAAGTTATTATCAAAATAATTGTTGTGTTGTAGGCTAATAAAAATCACAAAAAAAATTTTTCTATATGTCTTTATTAACATGAGAGTATGTTTGATATACAAAAGCACATTTTTTAATTGGAATATATCTATAGACGCAATCAGGTTAATAACGGTAATTATTGATTTTTAATCACTTTTACACAAATAAATTGATAAATTTTAGTGTAATTTGATCTTTTGCTCTTCCAGTATCATTTTTATTGCATTTTACGAAATGCCTAAAGGGAAGTATTTGACAGATACTGAAAAAATACAAATTAATTTATATCGTGACTCAGAAATCTCACCAGCACTTTCTATACGAGAAATAGCAAGAAAAATTGGAAGATCTGACCATGTTGTACGAAACTACATTGCAAAAGGTGACAATTACGGTGTAAAAAAAGCAACAAACGGCAACAAAGTATTAACAAATTGGCAAACTAATTGAATTCGCTTCGAAGCAACCAAAAATAAATCGAATGCAACACAAATAAAGGATAAATTATTATTGCCTGTCACCAATAAACATGTTGCACATATTCTACGTACAAAACCAAACGTAAAGTGGAAGAAACCATACCAAAAACAAATGTTAAAAAAACACCATAAAATTGCTAGATTACAGTTTGCTAAAAACCATATGCATTGGACTCATGAGTGGCAAAACGTAATATTTTCAGAAAAAAGCTCAATTTAGATAGTACGGACTCTTACAGTTGTTATTGGCATGATCTAAGAGGAATAAATGACCCACAAACAAAACGAAATTATGGAGGAGGAAGTTTAATGGTTTGGGGTAGATTTTCTTATTCAGGAAAATTGACTCTGTGTTGTGGTTTCCCTAAAATGAACTCGATAAAGTATACAGAAATGTTGGATGATGTTCTCATAACTTATATGAAGGAAAACATGGACGATAATGCCATATTTCAGCAAGATAATGCTGCAATTCACATATCTAGGCATTCTATGAAATGGTTTAAAGACCACAACATCCCGATTCTCGAATGGCCAGCTTGTAGCCCGGACTTAAATCCAATCGAGAACGTGTGGGGAATGTTATCAAGAAAAGTTTGTGACGCTAAAGCAGCCGGACACCAATTTAAAACTGTTACTGAGTTAAAGTGTAAAATCCTTGAAACATGGTCCGAGTTGGTTCAAACTACACTTCAACGACTAGTAGAGTCAATGAAAGGCAGAATTTTTTAGGTGATCCAGTGTAATGGAGGACATAGGCATTACTAATTTCCGTCTTTTAATGTCAAAAAAATGACTGCGTCTATAGATATATTCCAATTAAAAAATGTACTTTTGTATGTCAAACATACTCTCATGTTAATAAATACACATAGAAAAGTTTTTTTGTGATTTTTATTAGCCCACAACACAACAATTATTTTGATAATAACTTGCATGCATATCAGTTGACAATTCAAATAAAAAAATTAAGACAAAGAGAAAAAAATAGATGCGTCTAAACGAATATGCCTCAGTGTATATATATACATTAGGGTAGGTCGATTTTGGCTTTTTTTTTCGAATTTGAAGTTGCGTAATGTTGCAGTTAATGTGTCTAGATTAGAAATGAGGTTTTGCCAAAACTCAAGTATCCTGGTTTGAAAATGGCTTGCGGCTTTACATTTCAAGTCTTAATTTTGGACTAGTTTTGTTAAATTGGTAATTAAAATGTTGAAATATTTTATTTTAAGTATTATAATCTCGTTTTAAAATATCTCGTTTCGAGTTTATAAAGTAACCAATAAACGATTTCTTAAAAAACGCAATCGTTTTAAGAGGCCAATAAATTTTCGCTAAATCGTTTACACGCATTTAAATTTAAATTTTGCAAATCTTTTTTGTATTTAAAAGTTCTTGTTTGTATTTAAAAGTTGGTTTTAAAATTAAGTATTAAAAAGTAGGTTAAAAAAAAAAGTCGCAAATTAAAAAATCTTTTAATACCAAAGGTAAATACTTTTTGTTTTGCAACTTTTCGAAGGAACTAATGGATTTACATAATTTAGTCGGAGGAACTAATGGTTTTACTAAATTCCTGAATGAAAATGATTGGGGCTCATGGCCCCCTCATTTTGAAAACGAGGGGGTCATGGGCCCCCAAATTATTTCAAAAGGGTTTTATTTCTTTATTTTTTAGCAAAGTCGATTTTTAATAGTAAGTTTTGATATTTTAGGTTTTTTTGGTGCTTTCACTCCCACTAAAAAGTCACGCTGTTACCCATGACTCTAAGTGTTAAACTTTAATACAGTTTACATTTATAATTTGTCCACGAGAAATGCCAAAAGTAAAGGCTACAATTACACGGATGAAAAGTGAAAAAAAATATTGTGGTGGCCCATGTGAATTATCAATAACAGATCCAAGCACTTTTAAACAGGTTATTCAGTACTATTACTACCTTGTTCATATAAATCCAAATGCAGATATCGTATAAGTGACTCAGCAAATAAGCAATAACATAAAATCAATTTGGGCTACAGTAAACCCAAGTTTACCTCTTGTAACGGACAAATCTATTAATAGGAAAGTTAAAGATCTTCTCGTACTTGTTAAAGATATTAATCACAAGCATGGAAAAGCAAACGCTAAAAGAAATCTTGATGCAAACTTAGACAAATTTTTTGATATTTCTGCATGTTCCTGTTCATTAGATGTGTTTCCCTGACAGTGACAGAAAAGTTTCATGTAATAAAGAAAATTGCATAGAAGAACATATTGCATGCCTTTGCTCTCAAAGTAATAAAGTAACTCTTGAAGACAGAGCTTATCTTCGTGATCAGAGGAAAATTTGGTCCAAAAGGTGCATATCAACTTTCTTCCGTTGATAGATTTTCTGTCAAAAGGATTCAAATACTTGATAAAGAACGAAATAAAATATCTCATAAGCTAGTTGATGAAGATGAATCCCTCATACTACACGTAAACTTAATTGAAGAAACAAGTGATTTAACCATTACGGAGGTAAATATTTTATAAATACATGAAAAATTTGTAGTAGATGAAACAAAAAGTATTTTATTTTATTAACTTTTTTTAGGATGAAGGTGAATGGAAACCAATAAATAATTCTATTGGAAAATACAATTTGGTTAAACTTCCAAGATTTGCAATGGAACTAGTCAGAAACGAGTGTTCGCCAAACGTAGGTGCAGCCCTTGCAAATGCTTTACTATATGACATAAAATATATCCTGAAAAATGATGTTGATATAAAAGATATTTTTGTTGATAAATACAAATTAGATAGGGCCAAGTCAAAAGTAAAAATTGTTAGTGAAGATGTAGACTCAAAACAAAAAAAAACAGTTAATTTGTCTTGGGGTTGATAGCAAGCTCGATCAGATAACTAAAACAAGTAAAGTAATAAACTCACCTCAAGGAGAAGTACTAAAGAAATGCATTAAACCTGAACATCACCTCACATTTACTTATGAAGATGGAGAATCGAGTGGAAATTATTTGACTCATAGGACGACTCCTGTCACTAGTGCACTAGTGCTACAGGCTTAGTTCTTGCTACCGAAACGTTCAGTGTTTTACAAGAACATAACAGTTTGGAAAGTATACAAGTTGTTCTTCTTGATAATACTGCCACCAATATGGGACCAATAAGTGGCTTAGTTGTAAAACTAGAAGAGTTTTTCAAAAGAAGACTACAATTAATTGGATGCGCCTTACATCAAAATGAACTTCCGTTACGAGCTCTTATTGTGAAACTTGATGGTGACACAAACGGGCCAAAAAGCTTCAGTGGTCTACTTGGCAAAAGATGTGCTGAAAATATTCAGGATAGAAATCAAGTTTTGTTTGAATGTATTGAAAACCCAATTGTAGATAAATATATTCCAGAAGAAATACTAACAGACCTTAGTTGCGATCAAAGACTTTTATTTGAATATTGCAAAAGAAAAGGTATTGGTAAAGTTTCTGATAAATGGGCTGCCTGTAAAATTGGACCGCTTAACCATGCAAGGTGGTTAACACTAGCTATTCGCCTTCTTTGTTTGTATACTAGAGACAATCAACCAACTGTTTCTTTAAAAAAACTTGTATAATATATTGTTCAGGTTTACGCTTCAGCGTGGTTCGAAATAAAAAAATCTTCAAAATTTCACGAATCCCCACGCTTTATTTTTTCTACTGTTACTAGAATAAATAATCTCCCCTTTGATGATGTTAAACATATTGTTAAAAAAAAACATTAAAAACAACGCATTGTGTCTAAAACCTAAAAATATTCTTTATGCCATGCTAAAAGATAATGACAGCAATATACGAAACTTTGGTTTTCAAATCTTACTGGCTCTAAGGCAAAGGTATTTTTTTTATAATTAACAAAAATAAATTAAAAAAAAAAGACACATAAAATGTGGTAATTGCCTTTAATTAATATTTATAGAGTAAACAACACAAGTTTGGAAGTAAATTTGAAGAAAATTCCAGAAATTAATTTTACTGCTAATTATTGGTATGAGTTGGTTGACATCATCAATACTAAATTTACGGAGCCCCCAACAACACAAAATTTTTCAATTGAGCAAATCCAATATATGATTGACAATAATGTTGAACCTGAAATCCCCGACTTTCCATCTCACTCCCAGAGTGTTGAGCGAGCCAACTAAACTACTTAGCAGGAAGATGCGTAAACCATATGTTTCAAAAGGGCATTATTTCCATTCTTATGATGATATTTTTTAATTGAAAATTTTTTCCTGAATATATATAACCATGTTCAAAATGTTTTAAGTTGTAAAAATAATGTTTATTTTGATATTCTTATGTAAATATAAGAATAGAAGTTTCACTTTTTAAATCTTTAAATAGTTAACAAGTTGTTATAAAATTAGCTTAATTGTTATAAATTATTATAAACTTAAATCATTTAGAAATGCAGTTAATTTCAAAAAACAATTAATTATGAACATATTTAAAACGTCAATTTTTGCATATAACGCCTTTTAAGGTGTTATATGCAAAAATCAACAAATCATAGAATTTAAATCCGCAAACGATTCTTTATCCAAAATCTCTCAACTTTTGAGAGTAATCATATTTTAACTGTCTCCAACTACTGAAATATTTCTCAATATGCGGAATTAAAATAGACAGACACTAATATATATATATATATATATATATATATATATATATATATATATATATATATATATATATATATATATATATATATATATATATATATATATATATATATATATATATATATATATAAGCGTATCTAAATACTTATGAACTAATTATTAAATTTACCAGAAATCAAAGTCTAGCACATTCCTATTTAGACATTCTTGTTAGTTCTTGGATGATTGATTTTTAATAAGTTTAGTATCATCATAAAAACATGCAATGATTACACCTACATTTGTATATTGACTTTACAATAATTTATATGAAAATTTGTATCTTTTGCACAAATATTGTTTTCATAATTAATAAAAATCAATTTTGGTATATCATTAAAGTAATTTTAATCATTTATATATTTTTAAAAATAAAATTTTAAAATTAAATGTAAAAAAAAGGGAATTGTTTTGCATTCCATCTACAAGTTTTGTGCATTAATTAGAACACTTATTTTAATGGTTTGGTTTGAACAAGGCAGACACAGCTAGTTTAAATGAAAATGGTTTCTTTTTCTTATGATGGCATATTAACTAGTTGCGCATGTTGGCATGGGTATGCCATCATTGGATTTAGTGTTTAAATTACACGGCGCCTAATATTACAAATACAAATACAAAACACATTAGCTTTTTAAACTTAAAATAAATTGTTTAATTTTAGGAACTTACATTTATATGATATACATTAATAATAAATTAATATAAAAATAATAATAGTATTGTATAAATGTATTTTTATTGTATATGCCATATATTATATTTGTATAATATATATGTATATATATATATATATATATATATATATATATATATATATATATATATATATATATATATATATATATATATATAAATTTTAAAAGAATATACTGTTTTGTTATTGATAAAAAACAAAAAATAAATACTGTTTGAGTAATTTATTAAAAGTATGCCATCATAGGAGCAGTTGGTTGCCTGATGATGGCATACTTGCACTTTTTTAAAAATAGAAATAACTTTCAAAAAAATTAAACTGATAAAAATTTTGAGGGTTATTATTGTTCTACTTGTTACTAGGAATGTACCTATACAAAATTTTTGATTTTTGGTCTTCAGGATACTGTGTAATGAAGTTTCAAAGTTAAGTATGCCATCATAGGCGCCTTTCCCCTAAATTACGGCCGGGCATTTCTATATAATGATGCATGGAAACACGCAAATATTTTGTCTATTATTGTCGTAAAAAAAAAGTCTAACCTATTTTCTAACCTATATAAATATTTTTTAAACAAAGTTACAAGATAAATAAACTTTAATACCTCGAAAAATTTAAGTTTCAGCAGTATACATTTTTTTTTAATAATCTTCTAGATATTAGTATAGGTTTCAAGAAAGTTACAGCACTATGAATCTTAGATGCATAGTGCAATCCTGTAATATGCATTTTATCTATGGTCACGCGCGGAAGTTGCAAACTCGTCGGTTAAATACAAGCTGTTTTTAAAAATTATTTTAATCTAATACACAATTATTGAAAAAAATAAAAAATTCAGCATACAGTTAATAAAAAAATGAAACATTTAATATACAAAATAACTAAGTTTTACAAAATAATTAAATAAATAAAGTTAGTATTAAAAATTAAAAAATTGAGTATACAAATAACTAGATTTTACAAAATAATTAAATAAATAAATTTAGTAGAAAAAAAATTAAAAAATTTAGTATACAGTAATTTAAAAAAATAAAAAACTTAGTTTACATTTATTTAATACAAAATAAACAATTTAAAAAGACAAAAAAAAAAATTTTTTTGTTGAACAGTAAATAAAATAACTTATAAAACTATTTTTTTTGGCTGAAAATAAAATAAAAAAATAAAATTTATACCTGTTCTTTTAACTTCACTAAAGAAGATTTTTGTTATCATTATCTTTTTTATCATTATTTATTATATAAATATAAAGTTTATAATTATTCTTGTTTAAGCTTTTTGTGAAATTTTTGTTAATAAAATCAAAATACTACCTAATTTCACCTGTTTTTTTTTTGCTAAATACAGAACACTAATTTTAATACAATTATTTTATAACGACAAATATTTATATACAACGTTAATTTAGATTTATAATCTATCAAAGCAGCATGGCTTTGTTCATTGCAAGGGTTGCTTCTCAATCTTTTTAGACTCAGGACATTATAACGGAAACGATATGTCGCAGCCACGCAGTAGATGTCATATGCACAGACTTTGTGAAGGCGTTTGACAAAGTACCACATAAACGCTTTCTTCATAAGTTAAAAGCTTACGGTATTAAGACGCGCTCTTATACTGGATCTCAACTTGGTTACGCGACCGAAGTCAACGAATGGTTATCAACGGCATCACATCTAAATGGCAAGAGGTCACTAGTGACGTGCTACAAGGCTCGGTCTTAAACCCATTGGTCTTCGTAATTTTCATTAATGACCTGCTTGACAGCATCACTCCTCGTATGAGACTGTATGCTGACAACAGTAAAATAATTGACACAGTTAAAAATGAGTCGGACAGCATCACTCTCCAAGCTCTCGTTGATAGAGTAGTGAAATGATCACATATTGGGCTCATGTATTTCAACATTAGGAAATGCATAGTATTGCATGTTGGCCGCGCATATAACAAGTTGAGGCGTGAATACTCAATAGCTAACGTCGAAGGCAGGCGTTGTCTTGTTGAAAAAACTTTAGTCGAACAATACTTTGGTGCGATGTTCTCCAATGACCTAAACGTCATACCACAAATAAAGTCAGCCGCATCAATTGCAAATAGAATGCTAGAGTGACTCAAAAAAACATTTTTCAGTCGCAGTTCTTATTTATGGCGCATACTTAATCTCATTTACATTCGCCCCTATTTTGAGTTTGCTGTGCAAACCGCATTTAAAGTCCAACATCTATCTTCAAGTAAGTCCAACATCGAGCAACAAAAACGATATCATCTGTTAAACACCTGTCCTATGAAAATCGACTTTAACAGCTCCGTCTATCAACACTTGAAAAACGCCGTAAAAGAGCAGACCTTATTGAGCAATTTAAAATCACGCGTCAACTCGAACTTGTCAGTTTTTTCGTCCCGCAAAAACTTCAAAACAGTAAAGCCAAGTATATTTTGAGAGAGCATAACCAAAAACTAGAATGCCAGGTTGTACGAAATTGTGAACAACGACATAAATTTTTTAGAATAGAGTGATGTTCCATGGAATGCGCTTTCCCTAGCAGCAGTGAACGCTTCACCAATCAATGCTTTTAAAGACAGTAGGATTTCTAATCGGTTTTAACCGAAAACCGCGGTTTTTTGTCAAAACCGATAAAAATAAAAACCCTCGGTTTACAAAAACGGGGTCGGCGGTTTTTTTGTATAATGTCTTTAGAATGTTTATTTGTTATAGAAAGGCATAAAAAAAATCAAATTTGTAAGTAATTAAATTTTTATTTTATGATTTAGATTGTATTTTGCTGGAAAGCTTGTCTTTTCATTTTCAAAATTATTCAAGTACTCCAAAAAAAAAAAATTCAAATATCGAATAAAACACGCAAATATATTCGAATATAAAGTATTTGAATACTCAAATAGGATGGCCTATTCTTTATATTAAAAATTTTTATTGTTTAAAAAAACATATGGATGTTTTTAGATTTTTATTTTGGTTCAACAAAGTATTAACATATAGGTATGTAATAAAATCAATTCACGATGTTTCAATTATTCATTTTTTATCAATTATTTAATTTTTTGAAAGTATATCTATCTTCCAGATAAATCATGTCATCGGTTTAGAAATTTGCTTTCCGGCTTAAAATTTCAAATTTAAGAGATGTTGAAGGCATCTGTAATAGATGCGGTTCGGTTCTAACATGTTCCGGTGGATCCACAACTACTTTGCGGTATCATATTTTGCGCCATGGAATTACTATCAATAGTCCTTTAACTGTTGATCATCTTCCTAAAAGTCCAACAACTGTGATGAATTGAATCCATCGAGATTTTTCTGATAAAAAGAAAAAGATGAAACAAGAAATTTTAAAAAAATTCAAATATAATTTTAAATTTGTTGACTATTTTCACTGACTATGTTGACTTTAATTAACTCTCATGCAGTTTTTTGAATAGTTTACGTAATTTGATGTGTGCATAATTTGATTTGAAATTTTGTAGCTGAAATAAGTAATTCAATAGATTTTCAAAATAAGTAAACCATTAAATTAAAACGATTCATTCTTGTCATCATTCTAGAGGTCTTTGAAACCGATTCATTCTAGAGGTCTTTGAAAACTGAAAACTAAATTAGCTTAATATTCATATAAAAATGTTAATAAAACCTATTTCATGCTAATGGAGAATATTCTTATTAATATCTAATGGAAATATAAATTTTCATATTTTCGTAAAATTTTAAAACTCCATAACGTAACATAAACAATATAACTTCAGCAATCTATACCAGAAGCATCAACACCCTTTTTTGGTGTATATAGCTAACTCATATAAGTATGAAAATAAATATAAAGATGGTTTCCACGATTAGTTGCAATAATACAGGGTTTGTTACAGCGAAAATTTTTTAAAAGCCTACTGATCACCTTTAACACCCTTAAACCTTTAAAGGCAGCAGTAAAATCATTTTCACATAATTGTCAACATTTATTCTTTGGACACTTAAATGTTGAACAACATAAAATAGCATTTGCGTTAAGATAAATAATGGGTCATCTCATTCATATATATAGTTTTGCAATTATCAGCGTTTCATCAGGGTAATATCAGGGTACTAGGGTTTATCTAGAGAGATAAACTAGCACTCATTTTTAGATAAATGTTTTTATTAGTGTTTTTTATTTACTTTTAAAACTTTTTTTGTTGCTTTGAAGTTACAAATACAAGAGTTGCAATATTTTATATATATATATATATATATATATATATATATATATATATATATATATATATATATATATATATATATATATATATATATATATATATATATATAGTTATTGTACTTATATTAAATAGCATGTTGGTTTGGCCGAGAGGTTGAAACTAACAGCTCCAGCGGCGGAGATCCGAGTTCGTATCACAATCGATTATTTGAAAAAGTGTTCAAATGACAAATTAAATGAATATAATTTTTATTAGTATTTTTTATTTACTTTTAATACTTTTTTTGTTGTTTTGAAGTTACAAATACAAGAGTTGCAGTATTATATATATATATATATATATATATATATATATATATATATATATATATATATATATATATATATATATATATATATATATATATATATATATATATATATATATATATATATATATATATATATATATATATATATATATATATATATATATATATATATATATATATATATTAGGGTGGTCCTTATTTATAATGAAAATTTTTTTTTTTCGAATTGTTTTTAAATTATTTGCCAGAATGTACCTTTATATAAGACATAAAAGTATACCAAATTTCAGCTCAATCGGTTAATATTAACACGTGCCGCATCAAAACTGAAGTTGTGAGATTCAATGTAAGGCAGTTACCTATATGAACGACAAACTACGCTAGACTGTAAACATAAAATTACGCATTTTTTTTTAAATTTTTGTATAAAAACATACTAATTAAAATGAAAACGTAAAATAAAGATATAGTTTATCCTAATACTATATTTTTTATTTATTGAAATGATACATCCACTTCAGATACATATTTTTGATTAAAGTAAGCCTTCTTTTGTGGCGACTGGGAACTCTCTCCGGTACTCCTGAACAACCTGAATAAAATAAAAATAATATTGAATGTGTTTTCTAAACCTAGCCTATATGTGTTCAAGAAAAAAATAACAAACAAATTAAATTTGTTTATACATACCTGTATCAAAAATTGTTTTTGATGCTCATTTTTTGTCATTTTTTCATTGCAATCCTCAATCAACTTCACTCCTCTTTCTGCAATATCATTTATAGATTTTAAGTTTGAAATGATATTTTTTCCTGTGCAATAATCCTCTCTGTTTTCCCAATTCAGCGGATCGTCCTGAAGAAATTCAACACAAATACCGAATCGTTTAAATAACTGAAGTGAATTGGCGGACAATAATTCAGTTGGTAGATCTTTTTGAACAAAATTTTGGACATCTCGGGTTTGCAACGATAGTTTTTTCTCAATGACTTCTGTCTCTTCATTTTCTTCTTCTTTTTCATTCACAGTCTCTATGTTTTTACTTGCACATTCCATAATTTTTTGAGCCATTCTAATTTTTTCAACTCTCTCAATTCTATCGTCAAATATTGCCGTGGCAGCACACTATTAATTTAGATACCATAAATGGTTTAAAAATTTTGTTATTGCAATGGTCGCAATGTTTTCATTAATATTTTTAAATTTAACCAATTTTCTCAAAAAATATATATCATTTAGGGGAGCTCCTGTAGTATTCGTTGCTGAAAACCAGGCCTCCACATAACAGTATACAACGAAAACGCAAATTTCTGCATTCAGTTTTGATTTATCCTTTCTCATTTTCATTTGATCGCGAAATAAAAAAAGTTTTAAACAATAAATTGCTTTAGACATCCATCTCGTTAAATGATATGCACCGCGGGCCCTAAAACTCCATTTGTTTTATCTCCCAAAAAATGAGCGTCAATTGCAAAAACTCTTTGTAGTCATCACGTGGTTGCTCTTCTGCAAGTTTCTGTTTTACAAAATAAATAATTTTGAGCGCTACATCTTTCAGTGCATTATAAACGGCTTCATCGCTGGTATAATCTAAAAATTTCATTTTATCAATATTCTTCCAGTTTTCTTTCACTGCTTTGAATTGAGCAGTTTCAGGGCCGGATGCTACAATTGCTTTTGTCCTCGTGAATACACCAGCCAAAACGACCTCAAATATATGGTGTCGGCATGGAAGCCACAAAATATCTCGCCCTAACCTTTGTTGAAGCAGAACTACAGCTCTTTTTATACGTCCAGTGTTTGATGCTGTAGTATCAAAACAAAAGGCTTGAATTTTTTCGGTTAAATTTCATTCATCAGTGATATGGAACACAGCAGAGCAAACTTCCGATCCTCCTGATGATGCAATTCCAGGTACTCCTAATAATTGTTCAAAATCTAAACCAACCGCGATTACAGGAAGCCGATCAATTTTCTCAATATTTTCAGGCAATAATTTGGAATCCCAATGCATTTCAATAAAATTTGCATCATTTCCTACCGATTTTATTGATGAATATTTTATTTTCCGCAAAATCTCTTTATTTCTTTTGATAGACGATCTATTGAGAACAAACTCGGTGATATCTATATTAAGAGCTTCTAGGACGGCAGAAATAATATGCATTGCATCCCTTTCACTAACTTTACATTTGTGTAAGGCAGCGGCCAGGCGAGGTGTCATTAACGTCTTTCGTCCTCTCTTGTTTGAAGATGGACCCTGTTCAGATTCCGATATTAAATAAGTGTCATCTTCACTGTTGTCTTAATTTATCACTTTTTTCTGTGAATCTTCGTTTTCTTTATCATCTATTTCAAAATATGCAATCGAACAACTAGAATTTTCCAACAAATCTTTTTTTCTTTTCAACTCTGCAGCTGCGCGTTCTTCTTTCCGCTTTTCCTTACGCAATAATTTGATATCTACTCCCAACATACAACCTACTCTACCTTTCTCCCTTTGCTTAATTAAAAATTCTCTATCTTCGGCGATTTTAATCTCATTTAACACATTTAAAGTGGCAATATCAAAAAGGTTGTCTAAATCTTCTTTAAAATCATTTTCTTTTTCTCTCTGCCGTTCAGTATCTCTATTTTTAGATTTTTCTAAATTTCTGACAATATCGTACAAAGATTTTAATTTCTAAATACAGTTTGAACGGTTTTAAACTGAGATTCTTGCTTTTTTCCAAAAAACGACCACATCATCAATAACTAAAGCACTGCTGTCATTAAGATTTAAATTTACCACTCTCATGTTATAAAAAAGTACACTCAAAACATCTCGTTTACATGGTAATTTACTACCGCAGATTTGATTTTTCATCACTCCAACTAGATAAATGTTTTTCCGAAAAGTGGACATTTTAGCACTTTTATGAATTACTTATATAGCACGTCTTTTCTTATGCACTTCATGTACGAAACTAAAACGAATGTAGCATTGAACAAATAATTTGTAAAAATAAAATTGACTTGTAGAGACTTGTAGTTGCGCTTGTAGCGAATTCAGAATGCTCTTGGTGGTTAGTTGCGTATAGCATCGTCATAGCATGTAAGACAGTCAGATGCATGAAACTTTAAGGCCAATGCGGCACGTGTTAATATTATCGGATTGAGCTGAAATTTTGTATTTTTAATGTTTTGGTGTAACTGAACAAAATTACAATTAATTTTGAAAAAATATGAACTTTCGAAAATAAGGACCACGCTAATATATATATATATATATATATATATATATATATATATATATATATATATATATATATATATATATATATATATATATATATATATATATATATTTTGGCCAATTTCTGTACGTGATAAGTTTTTCTTTTTGCATTAAACCCTTAATTCATGGGGCATGCTGTTTAACTTAGCTTTCAATAATGTCATATTGAGAAGAAAAAAAAAAATAATTTAATAATTCTTAGTTGTTTTTAACGTGGTTCTTATTTTATTCTTTAGAAATACGTTTAAAACTGGTTTGCTACAACCGTCAGAAATTGAAGATTAATAAGATTATATACCAAACATCATATACCAAACATCTGAAGAAGTAATTAAGGCTGAGAAGACGCTATATTAAGCAAATATCATAATAGCCTACAATAGTTGACAATAGTTCATTGCATAAGTCATTATAATGCTTTCTGCCCATAAACAATAAAAAATATATTTGCCCACTATTTTGATGTATTTACTAGTTTTCTGGCCTGATATATACAAGTTTTGATTAGTAAAAGTTTAGCAAATGCAAATAAGCATTGTGCAACCAATATTTATTTGAGATACTACAGGGCTTTTATTTGGCCCATGATAGTTTGGGCAATAACATTTACATTGAATAAAGAGGTTTAATGTTTCATTAGTAACTAAAAATTATTAATACCATTACGACTACAAATGATAATACAATTAGAGTACAATTAAATAATTCATGCAAAAGTAATGTAATTTCTATAAAAAGCAAATTAGATTTTTACTAGCATTTATAATCTTACACAGAAAAGTAAATATAAATTAATGTATCATCATTGTTATTAAAACCAAATTTGATTAGTAATACTAGTAATTGATATTGTCTTATAATTAGTTTATTAATTTTTGTTATAAGTAATTCTATCAGTATTACTAATAGAATCAGTAAGACTATTATTTCTAAATAATAATAATCATACTGCCAACTGGGGTTGAAAAGAAACATCACCCAGTGGGCACAGGACCTAAATAAGACGTCTTTTGAACGTTCAAAAGACGTCCAAAACGTTCAATAGACGTTTAAAAGACGTCTTTTATTACGTCCTGTGCCCACCGGGCAGTTCCAAGTTTACTAAATGGTGAAGCAACATAGACGATTTAGCTAAATATATTTTTATTTTGAAAATTTTCTCACATATAAGCATATAAACACCGAGACTGAGTTACATAATTCAGGCAATTAGGTTAATTATTATTCTAATAAAATCATAATTTAAGATTTTTGGTGTCAGATTTTTGCTCATTTAAAAAGAACATTTTCTATTAATTATTTAAAGGGTTTTTTTAACTAATTTTAACAAATATACCTTTAATTTATCAAAGAAAAAAATGACCAAGGGTATTAAACAAACTACACACCTAAGAACTAAAAACAGCTGTAAAAAAACATTTATTAGCAAGAAGTCTGCTAAAATTTTATAAACAAAACGAAAACTTGGAGATTTTCAAAAAAGCAATCAAACAAGACTAAATTACAAGAAAAAGTTTGTTCAAAAAAGATTACTTACATGATTGACTTAGAAGTGATGACTCTTTCAAAACTAGTCATTTAGTTAAATGTTATCACAATAAAAGTAGGATAACCAACTCTCACTTTAAAAATAAAATGCCAGAGGTAGATTGGACCTTGAAAAAATGGATTGCTGACAACATAAAATATAGAAGGTTCGTAGTAAATAAAGAAGCCCTTGACAATTATTTTTTTTAATTAAATAATTAAGTTTAATTAAACTCTTTCCTTATACAATTATGACAACGTTTTCTACCGCCTTTATGGTTTAACAAGTTTGCCCTGAAAGCCATGGACTTCCCTATCTATGTCCGACTCCTCTGCAGAGCTGTTTTGATCGGCTACCTCTAGTAATGCTAGAAAAGTTTAAAGGTAAGAAATGGCTTCTTGTTAAAAAATGTTATGTAAAGTAGCAATTTTAGATCAGATCAAAGAAACAAAACAAACCGATCCAAAAACACTACCACAGTGTTTTGTTACAATGTCTTTCATTATTAACTAAACATTCAAACAAAATAGGCTTACGTGATGAATACCCTTTGCCTTGTAAAGAATTGTAGTCTTGATCAGAGTTACGATCATCACTATCAATAATTATTCACTCATTTTCAACACAATATTTTTATTCATGTTGCACGATGTAGCGTGCCTGAGATGAGCTGGGAAACATAATAGTGTAAAAAGTAGACTTGCGTCACTATAATTTTAAAGAGATTTGATATTTAGTTACGGACCCAAATTAGTTGCTGCAACCTTTCATATAAAGTTGTAAGTTAGACTTATACCACTTTGTTCCACGACCAATTGGTCATTTTAGAGGCTGTGCAGTTTTATAACTCAAAACTGAAAAAAGTTGACTTACACCGCTATATTTCCCAGACCTCTACACATTTACATTTTTACTCACTAATAAAAATCTTTATAAAATATTTACTCCCTATTAATAACAACATTAATCAATTGATTAATTTATAGATACGCGCATCAAATTGCACACGAACCGACTGGTTTATTTAAGGGTTCGTAAATGATGCGCGAACAAAAAATATTTTTTTAATAAATTATTTCGAGAATATTTCAAAATAAATAGCTGCTTTAAGTATTGTTCAAACTGTTTTTTGCATAAAAAATGTTTTTTGTATAAAAAATTGTTAAAACTTTTTATTCAAAAACGATTATTAGTTTTGAAATCTTTATAAAATTTTGGAGGACGTAAAACTTGGAGGAAGTAGATTTCACAATAAACTATGGTATTCAGCGTATAAGGAAGAGTTATGCGGGATGACCATTTTTAAAAATTAAATTATACCAATAATTTTTTACTTTCAAAACAAAGTTCATCAATTTTTCATAAAGGAAACATGGGATACTAAAAAATTATTAGCTTAATGTACATACGCCAAACTATTACTTATTATTTGCAAAGGATGGCTAATGCTTTCCCAACAAAAAACATTAGTCGATGTATTTTCATACTTTTTTCGCATATTTTTACTTAGATAATGTATACACAAAGAGTGATAGGAATTTAAACGTTTTTGCAATGTATGAAGATTACGTCAATGTATGAATGTCTCGCAATGTATTACGTCAATGTATGAAGATTTCGCAATATATGAATGTTACGTCACTTAAAATCATATAAGACATTTAAAAAGAACATAAAATTGTTGCTTACTATTGTATACTTTATATCTATAAACATTTTTTAAATTAAAATTTTAGTTTGAGTTCTACCGAGTTAATAATTTTTAATATGCATTGTTCTTCTTTTGTAAACTATAAAAAAAACTCTATAAGTTTTTTTGGGCTCTTAATTCTTCTAATTCTTTTTTAAGTCTCGCTTCCTTCAGCTCAAGTAGTTCTTTTTGAAGCTCAGATTCTCGAAGCTCTATCGATTTTTCCGACATTTTTTCATTTTTTTCAAGTTTCATTTCTTCTTCTTTAACTACCTTTTCTAGTTCTTTTGTATCTTGCGCAAGTGGAAGTAGCTTTGAAAATTCAACGTTTTTAAGAATTCCTATTATGACGTCACCCCATTTTGGACTCATAACTTTAACAAGTGGGCCAATTGCATCAAAAACTTTATCTTTTTGCGTTTTTTGTTGCTCCTGCGGTAAAAGAGAAAGCAAAGCGTCAATCCCCAGACCTGTTTGTTGAGAAGTGTTATTATTTTGACTTTTATTATTCGAGCTGAAGCTGCTGTTGTTGTTGTTGGTGTTGTTATTGTTGCTGTTGTTTGCATTGTAATTAGAGGCCATTTGACCAGCAAAATTAGCAAGTGATCCAAAATTCTAAATTAACAAACTATTAATTGATTTTTAAAAAGGATTAAAAATCCTAAGTAAAAAGAAAAAAAACCTAATACACAAAAAGTAAATAAACGCTTATAAAAATTCAGTTCAATATAAACTTATAGTTTTATTTTTAAAAATAAGAACAAGAGTAACCATTTTCAAATTTATAAAAACAACTTTGATCGAAGCTGAAGAGAGATGATTGAATATCTGTAACAAATTTGTTAGATGAAGATTTGTTAAATGATGGAAGATTTGTAAGTTGATTGAAGAACTTTGTTATAGATAAAAAGTTTAAGTGATATATTTCAATATCTATTTTTGAAGAATAATACTTTTGAATATTTTTAAAATAATATGCATTGAAAGAAATTTGAATTCAAATTTAAATACCTCATAATTTATTAAAAACTCGTTAGTTATTAATTAACAACGCAGAACTTTTGATACAAGTAAAATTTGGTGGGTTGACTAAGAATTACTCGTTAGACAAACGCATTGGTTTTAATAAGCAGCGCCTTTGGTCTGTGAAACTGGGCGAAGCGCCTGTTTGTATATACTTCCTTCATCTAGGCGACAAATTTTTGAGACAAACTTTATATTATAACTGTTAATTTATATTCGAATATTGTAAGCCTAGTAGTTATAAAATGCTTATCTAGTTATAAGATAGTTGAATATAGTTACGTATTATTTAATCTAGTTGCGTAATAGTTAAATCTAGTTACGTAATAGTTAAATCTTATTACGCAATAGTTAAATCTTGTTAGGTTATAATTAAATCTTGTTAAACTACCCAGTGGGCCCAAAGCGAAAAAAAAAGGCGTCTTCTAAACGTCTTTGTAACGTTTCAGACGTCTTTTAAACCTATATCCAGATTGAGTTTTTCAAAGGTAAAAAAAATTTGTTTTTTATTAGAACCAGCTTGATATACACTTGGAGGAAGTAGATTTCACAATAAACTATGGTATTCAGCGTATAAGGAAGAGTAATGCGCGATGACCATTTTTAAAAGTTAAATTATACCAATAATTTTTAATTTCAAAACAAAGTTCATCAATTTTTCATAAAGGAAACATGGGATACTAAAAAATTATTAGCCTAATGTACATACGCCAAACTATTACTTATTATTTGCAAAGGATGACTAATGCTTTCCTTACAAAAAACATTACGTATTAGTTAATTTAGTTGCTCAATAGTTAAGTCTAGTTATGTATTAATTAAATCTAGTTACGTAATAGTTAAGTCCTGTTAGGTTATAATTAAATCTTGTTAAACTACCCAGTGGGCACAAGACAAAAAAAAGACGTCTTTTGAATTTTTCAGACGTCTTTTAAACGTTCAAAAGTCGTCTTTTTTAGGTCCCGTGCCTACTGAGTCTATCCAGTTTGAATTTTAAAAAAGTCAAATATCTTTAAAATTAAGGACTTTTAATTTTAATGTAATAGTGTATATTTACATATATATTTACATTTAGTCATTACACACTAAACATAAAAATATAAAAATATATAAAGAGCTTATTTTAGTATGTGCAAATATGTGCAAAATTGTGCCGTTTTACATACTATTTAATTAAAAAAAAAATAACCGTATAAATGTGCGCTAATGCGCTTTGTTATTATTTTTTAGTTTAATTAAAATTAATAAATTTTTAAAGCTTTTTTTTTTTACATAATTATTTATTATTATTAGTTATTTATATTTTTAATTAAGTCACGTTTTTATTTAAGTTGTCACATAAAAACAAAAATGCTTATACCGTGTTTTAAAAACAAGCTCTTCATGTAGTATTATCATTAAAAATAATTTCCAAAACTTAATTGTTTCATTTAAAAATTAAAGTATCAAATATTTGAGTTATATTTTAAAGTTTTAAAATGATACCATTTCTTTCATACCTTCTATTTCTTCAAATTACCTCATTCGGATTTCAATAGTGTCTAATAAGTCGAAATTTCTCAAAATTTGTTCATATACTATTGAGTTTTTATGTGTTCTTTAATATTTGAAGTTATCCAGTACTCATAAAATAATAATTCAACAACTTCATTAGTAATATCCTCGGTTTCTTTGATGCAAATTTTTTATTCTATGAGCACGCCTAGTTTAGTTCTTTTATATTAGGATTTTTTATTCTATTTCTTCCTAACTTTAAAATTCAATTTCAATTATCAAGTCAAAGAATAATTTTTCTTTGCCTGTCTTCTAAATGTCATACAACTTTTTTTTTTTCTCACTTGCAAATTTTGTTTTTTCAGTTTGTTTTTCCAGGTCATAAATTTTTTCTAAGGAGCCCTGAGTAAAATTATCCTGGGTAAGATCGAGATAATAACCCTGAGTAAGAATCTCTTCAATATGTCTTTTAAAATATTTCTATTTTCTAAATCAATTATAGACATTCTCAAGTTCTATTTTCTTTGAGTTGTTTACTTTATGTTATATAAAATTTTTTTATTGATACTATTTCTGGAATAAAAATCATGTATTTCTGTTACTTATAATAAATATTATAATATTATTGTTAATTATCTGTTCGTGTTTAAAAAAAGTATTTTTTGTAAATATAATATAAATTAACTATACTTCATCTTTAAGTTTATAAACTAAAGATGGAGCCCATTTTAAAGCTTTTTAAATTTTCTTAAATCTTAGACACATGAATACATCTACCTAATACCTAGACCTAATTTTCAGCCAAAGTTAATTTTTCCTTTTATTACCCAATCCAACTAAGGTCAAGCCCACTTCGATTTTTTAATGACTTTATATTTATTTTAATAAAGAAAACTTAAAATAGGCTTCTGAAAGAAGATCATAATGATCTTATTATCAGAATCTTTACAGGTTTTTAAAAAAATAGTACAATAAATCATCCTTTAGAACAAATCATACAATAAAAACTGAAAATGCAAATTTAAAGAATGACCATAATATCCATAAAAATCCATTATAATAATCATGTATCTGTAATAATAATAATCACAAAACTGTAATAATAAATCTATAATCATAATCTTTAATTATATTTCTGTAATAAAAATCTATAATAATAAATTTTATAATTCTGTTGTAAATCAAAGAAAATAAGTCTATTAATATGAATATTATTATAAATCTCATAAACCAAGGTTTATTTCAAATTAATAGTAACTTTATTAATAGTAAATGTATTAATAGTATTAATAGTAAATGTAATCCATAATAAGAATAAAATCTTATAATATATATTTTAAAATCAGAGAAGGATCAAAATTAGGCAGAGCTATTTTATTCCAAAAGTAAGATGCGCGGTTATTAATACAAAATTTATTAAATTTTGTTCTACAAAATGGTTCATTTGGCAAATCATTATTTCTTAGTGAGTACTTATTAGAAAGTTTTTAACGTAAAAAGGTCATTAAAAACAGATAGGAATAAATTTTTTTTTCACGTATAAGTAAAACATAAAACATTAAAGACGTTATGTTTGTAGACATTTAGTATTTTCATTCTATCAAAGAAAGGTTTTGAGTGTGAAGAGCAATCCACCAAGTTATTACGCAAATCGCATGTTTCTGACGGCGATATAGACGTTGCAGTTTACTTTTTTGGGTACTACCCCATGCAATAATTGCGTAATTTATATAGCTGTTTATAAATAAGTATTAGAGCTGCGTAAGGCTTTTTTTGTTTAAGTAACGTCGGGCTTTATACAAAATGCCAATATTTTTAGAAACTTTTGTGTTTACGTGATTAACATAGACTTTTCAAAAAATATTCTTATCAAGATAAACACTAGTCTTAGAACATATACTCTTTTTATTACAGTTTCATCAATATAAATTTGAGGCATAATATTTGGTAGAGAACGTTTTATTTAAGAGGGAATGAAAAAGAATTTACTTTTGTTTTGTTAGTGTTTAACGCTAGCTTATTACATTCGAGCCATTAGGAAATGTATTTAAGTTCATTATTAGTTGATGAGAAAAGTTTGTAAACATCAATGTAGGATTGGATAGATTGGTGTCATTTGATATAAATAAGACTCATCAGGTTTGAGGCTTTGTTTATATATAGAAATACATTAGAAATAGCAGCGGTCTAAGAATAGAACCCTGTAGAACACCACTGGTTATATTTAAGAATCCACTTTGAATGCCATTATTACTATACACTACTCGCTTACGATTTGTTAAACAGCTTTTAAACCACGCTACAACACTATTGATTAAACCGTAGTATTTCATTTTTTGTATTATAATGTTATGTTCAACCGTACCAAATGCTTTGGATAGGTCTATAAAAATTTCTAATGTATATTGAGATTTTTCAAAGGGTTTAGAGATGTTGCATACATATTGAATAATGGCTCAGTTAAATTATCTTTTTTTAAAACTGAATTAATTGTTGTAAAGTAGGTTATAGTAATTAAGATAATTATTAACTCTGTTCAAAATAACTCTTTAAGATAAGATAGATAGATATAGTCAGGACATTATCTCTTAACTACATTCTTAAATGTCATGAAAAATTGCCTTAATTACGAATTTTAATGTAAGGAAAAATTCCCTTTAATTATTTATTTACATTCAGGAAATTATTCATTTATAAGGAAATTATTTACTTAACTATTTCCTTAAAAATGATTTTGAGGCATTATTTCCTTATTTTTTCCCTTGAATACAAGGGAATTTTTTTTTGAGTGTATATATTTTTTTTTTTTTTTTGTAATACATGTTTATTTTACAACTACAAAGTAGTTACAAGTAACCAATCACTGATTGGCAGTAAAGATATACAAATTTAAATGATAAATATAAAGTTCAAAATATGCGAAGAAAATAAAAATATAGGTGCTTACAATTCCGAGACATGAATAAAATAAATACCAGTTACAACAATATAATAACGTGGACGTAAAAATAATCCGAGAAACATATCTCTATATTACTCCAATTAAAATAAAAAATACAATAAATAAAAATAAATCTGCTGATTTTTCGGAGGAGAGTTTAGATGTTTCACTATAAAATTATTTACCACATTTCAAAATAATGTTAGTGTATAAATATGATAAAAACAAAATTTGTGTAAGATTGATAAAAAGAATTACTTATTTGTAGTCATAGGAAGCTCGCAGAAGACTTAAGTCAGTCTTGTTATCGAATACCTTTTTCTTAGACGTGTAATACACATAAAAATCAGTTGCATACGAGGTTTATATGTATGTGCTACATATATACCTTGTTATTAATAATATTCTTTTTTATCGATTTGTATTTAAAGTTAAGTTACATTTATTTATTTATTCAAATTTAAAAAAAATTCCTTACAATTGTTTAATTTGATTATTGTAGTTTTTAGCTTTTTTTCCAGAGTGTTCGTTGTTTAAGTTTAATAGTGATTCGTTTTTGGAAACTAGTTTGTTAAATAAATAGGGACCACAATATGTAATTGAGAATTTTGAGAGTCTTGTTGTTTCAAAAGGTATCTTAAAGTTGCCTGTTGCTCTTGTATTGCATTTATTTATATTGGTTTTAAAAAAGTGTGCTGTAAAATGTTCTGGAACCAGACTTAGTTTATATTTAAACATGAAAAGTATATTTAAAAAAATATTTATTTGAAATATATTTAGTGCGTTCACATGTTCTAGTAGGGGTTGAGCATGAGTAAATTTGTTCTTGTTGTATACTAGTCTTGAAGCGTGTTTTTGACGTAAGTAAAGTGGTTGTAATTTAGATTTGAGGGTACTCACACCACTCATTGAAATCATATGAAATATTGATCACACCACGGTGATTTTTTTTTATTGATTTTCTCCCACTTGCTACGGCTTACGAGATTTTTGGAAACGGACGTAACAAAAACAGTTTATTTTATTTTTAAGCGCCAAGTAATTTTCTCTAAATAAAAATTCAAAATGGTTTCTGAACCATCTTTTTAACGATTAAGTAACCTACTATCAAACTCGTGGATAGACTCGATCCATGATGCATCTTATAATCTAAAAATTCACACATGGGTTCATAATGTGTATATCTCGGATTCCAGTTTACAACATATACCTGTTGATAACAGATGTTGTAAATATATATGTATTTTATTTAAAAACAGTGATTTCTATGTCTGTTTTGCTTAAAACTACTATTTAACTGTTATTTAGACATATAGTTGTAAACTAGAATTTGAGATCCAATTGAAATTTATCTTTATAAGTAATAACATTATAGTTAAACGAAAGGTAAACTCTTAAAAATTTTGTGAATAGATTTTTAAGAGGGAAAATATTACAAGAGACGAAGTTATTTATTGATGACTTCATTCATACATCAAGGATAAATACATTTTCGATTTTTTTACATGCGTGTGTGTGTTTGTGTGCGTATATATATATATATATATTTTATCTTATTTTTTTTTTTTAATAATTCACCTCTCCAAAGTCGAGAAGACCACTACAGATGAGGAGGCTACTTGTGGTTATCACTCTCTCTCAACTCTGTAACTCCGAAACACGAACCTTGACGAACAAAGCCGCTGCGCGGAGAAACAAGTTGAGCGCTGTACTACCAGGGACACGGTGGGAATCGATCTCGGAACCTCTCGCTTATGAAACGAGCGCTCTACCACTACACCACTACCGCACTACCATAGTTTCCGTAAAGTTATGTTATCATTGGTTTTGTTACCTTAACTATATAAGACCCCTGTTTAACTACCTAATTACACCTAAAAGGATACCATATATATATATATATATATATATATATATATATATATATATATATATATATATATATATATATATATATATATATATATATATATATATATATATATATATATATATATACATATATATATATATATATATATATATATATATACTATATATATATATATATATATATATATATATATATATATATATATATATATATATATATATATATATATATATATATACATCTACTGTATATGCTATGTAAATATATATATATATATATATATATATATATATATATATATATATATATATATACATAGCATATACAGTATATATATATATATATATATATATATATATACATACATAACATATACAGTTTATGTATATGTATATATACCTAGCGTATACAGTATATGTATATATATATATATATATATATATATATATATATATATATATATATATATATATATATATATATATATATATATATATATATATATATATATATATATATATATATACATAGCATATACTAGGCCGGATCATAACTTAAAAAAATTTGGAAAATTTCTTCGGGAATTTCCAGTAATTAGTTCTCAAATACGCTGAATGCAATGCTGCAAACCGTTTTTCGCTACTACTTCGCTATACTTTGTATTTTTACCTTTGAAGTTTTCAAATAAATTAACTTAAAAACGCTCATTTGTTACATAATTTATTGATTGAATTTATAATAAAATTCAAATTATTTGAACAGTCAAAACAATATATCATTAGCAAACGTTGATTAGAAACTATACTTAAATGTTCTTAAATTCAGATTTTATGTCAAAGTGAGGCATCAACTTGCGGCGCTCCAGTTGAACGCGAATATAGCCATCACGATTTTCATGACCATAAACTTTGGATGCTGATTCAGTCACAATTTTAATCACACGTTCAACACTTTGATTGTGACATGGAAATGGCTCAATGTCAATAACTATGTCTTCAACTGACGAAAGCCATGCCAATATTTGTACAGTTGGAATATGTTTTGTCAGAACAGGTTCCAAGCGGGGCTGTGTTTGCCAGTCAATCAGTTCTTCATAACTAGTCGCTTGAAATCGTATCTCAGGGAGTTGAAATTTTCGATTTGGTATGTCATCTTCACGAGCACGAAGAATTCTCTTCAACGCAAGCTTACGGATCACTTGACGGTTGTCTTTGAGCATAGCCAGAATAATGCTCTTGATATGAGCCGGGTAGCTATTGCGCTTCAAAACTTGCTGAACAATTATTCGATAACGCACAGGAAGAAATCGTGATGTTTCTATCATTTTATAATAGTGTGGAGCAGCATTCCAGCAGTTTGAATATTTCTTAATGTCAAACCAAACAACCGCATATGAATTCACAATAAATTTAGCCAAAAGTATTAGTTCATTTGATGGATCTTCAGTAGATATATAGAGGCGTAGAACACGGTTTGCTAGTGTCAATCACCTTGCATGGTTTAGTCGCCCAGGTGTTCTAGAATTAAATCTATCTGGTACAACACCTGTCTTCACCGCATTAACAATTTCAAAAAAGTACAGTTGATCACTGCTTAACAACTGCTTGTTGCATATAATAGGTTCACCAACAAATATGGCAAAGCTGACTATGGGTTTCTGAACAGACATTGAAATAGACTTGCCAATTGGTCCATTAAATGAATGGGGTCCAGTTGTTGCACCATCTAAGGAGTGAAAAAGATGTCGCAAAGGAAGCTCGTTCAGATGTAAAAGACAAATGGACCAGTGCAGTGGTCGACCAAGTTCAATTTCCATTCTGCGTATAACTCCATTGTTTAAACCAGTATTAACGTTAGTTGAATCAGAACCAATACAAACAAGGTTCGTGCATTCAACAGAATCAATTATTAAATCTGCAATGGATTTGGCTGATCCACTTGTTGGCGTACAATGATCAACATATTTTGAATTTGGCTCTGATAAAATGGAAATATGTTCCTCAGAAATCACAGTCTGCCTATCCCCCTCAAGTTTTAAAGTCTGATCTTACCTTCCATTAAAATACAATCCAGTAATTCTACAATCAGCATTTTTACAGGATGTTCTCAGTAGTTTTCGTTCTCTGCGAATTTTATTTCGATCCACTGGCCCCATAGGTTCTATACCAAAATCAACCAGAGTTGCTGATACAATCGCGGCAACTGCTCTATCTGATATGCCAAAACCATCTGCT
>NC_088927.1:40852500-40895000 GCF_038396675.1 Hydra vulgaris
TGCCTTGTCAATTTGAGATAAATTTGCAGCTTTTTTCTTGAGTTCATCCACTGAACTTTTAGAGAGTGAATGCCCACTGAGGTAGCCAAAATCAGAGGATACAGCAGACATCAGCCTCAAACCACCACTCTATTTGTGTAATAATGCTGTCAAACACATGGTTGCACTGAGATCCGAATTCTGTTTCTGCTGTGAGAAGGTGAGAGTCATCTTCAGCTTCATAAGTGCTATTTGCTTCACTTTGCGCTTCCTCTTAATTGGAAAGCCACCATCAATTCCGCTCTGGTTAGCTTTTTCTGTAGCATCTTTGATAATATTGTCCACCCCAACATCTCAAAAATTCTGAATGAAAGCCTTCAACCATTTCATTTTTTTTACGGCAATGTCAATTGAAATGGTTTTTGACTGAAGCAGAAATCCAACAAACACAAAAAACTGAAATCAATATGAATGAGAAGTTCTTTTGCACTGCTAACTGTGACAACATTTGCCATGGGATTGTGGATAATGGATTCCAAAACTTGAAGAACATCTTTGATTTGTCTGTTTCCCTTTAATGACTTGTCTATTTCCCTTTAATGAGATAGTCAACGTTTTCATCAGTTTTTCCTATCTTGACGTGAAGCATGAAAAAAAGTTAAAGATGGCTTGAACTTTTCCAAAAAACGTAATCATGAGTGGGGAAACCTCAGCAGCATGAACACCAACAAGATTTAAAGTGTGAGCTGCGCATGGAACAAATCTTGCTGACTCATTAAGAGAATGGATGTGAGCTTTGACGCCATTGTATTTTCCAGACATATTGGCTCCATTGTCATGCCTTGGCCCCGGCAATCGGAAATGCTTAGACCATCCTTCTCCAATTTTTCACTTATCTCTGTTTCAAGATCTTTTCCGGTTTTTTGGTGAGATTCAATGAAGTCCACAAAGCTTTCCTTAATTGTGCAGGTTTTATCACTAATGCGGGCATACCTGATGATCTGAGTCATCTGCTCTTTGTGGGAGGTATCTGGAGTGCAGTCAAACAGAACAGAGTAGTATTTAGCTTCTTTGATGTTTGAAAAAATTTCTTTCCTGACTTTCTGCCCAAAGAAACTCAATCAGCTCATTTTGAATTCAAGGAGAAAAGTAGAATGTTGTGGTTTTTTTTGCTATAACGGACGCAATGTGTTCAGCCACTAAAGGATAATAATGGCTAATCAACTCAATTAAGCTCAGAAAAATGCCACTGTTTTGTTGACCGATGTCTTCTGTTGTTCCCCGAAGGGCAAGATTGTTCTTGGCACAGAACAAAATTGCATCAACAATCACTTTTAAGATATCTCTCCGCTTTTTCATCTCTCCACTAATAACTCTCTACAGATCAGAATTCAGGGTCTTTCCTTCCTTGAGGTTTTTTTCAAAAGTTTTCCGATCAGAATAGCATCTTTAATGTTCATTGTTGTTTTCATGCTCAGGAATTCTTGGGTTTAGTTTTTTCCAGTCACAAAACCCTTTAGAAATTTCTGGTTTTTGTTGTTAAAAATAACAAACAGCAAAAACAAAATAAAGAATCTTTTTTATTGCTGTACTGCAGCCAAGTGCGAACAAATTTTTTACCATTGGGATGAATTTTTTCATACCATTTTGAGCTGAAGTGTCGCATTCTGTTGTCAAAATCACACAGCGTGTTTGGGAAAAATTCTCTTCTGTCTTGCTCTGGCCTATGCTCAATCAAAAAGCGTCTTGTTTTGTCCGTTATTTTAGGCCATGTTGCCTATGTTGAAAATTTTCTTCCGAGGCCACTGGAATTTCTGAGATTTCTGAATGAAGTTCATCCTCGTCCATTTCAGCTGGGCCTGAAAGCAAGGCATTTTCATCTTCCCTGGTTGGTTCTGAATCAGTTGTGCAAAATTCTTCTTGACTTTGGCTGATGAAAATCTCCTCTTCAATTAATTCCAAATGATGATCTGAACTCAATTAAAGTCAATTATAGGATCTGTTGAATTGTCATTAATTTCAATACAAATATCCTCTGAAATAGTTTGTTTCTCCACTGAGTTTGTTACCAACCACTTTTTGAAACAGTTTGGTAGTCTCTCGTCACTTTCTTGGCGCTGTTTTCTTTTCTTCTTAAATTCAGCACCAGATAACTTTTGGGTTCGACTCATAATAGAATTATAATGCTCAAAAGTTATCAAAGGTATATTAGTGTTATAGGGCGCTTTTTTTATTCAGTATATGAGCTTTAATATATAAGAGTTTGTGTCAAAAGGCGGAATTTTAATTAATTTTCTTATCAACAGCAGCGACGCCGTAATAATTAGTTTCATAAACTGATTATTGTTTTTTTAATTTATTAAAGTTTGCGCCCGTCCAATTTGGCGCCTCAGGCCGCGGCCCGGCCGGCCCCGCCCTTGGTACGGCTCTGTATTTTATATATATATATATATATATATATATATATATATATATATATATATATATATATATATATATATATATATATATATATATATATATATATATATATCATAAATAGATATTCAATCAGTTTCAGAAAATCCTGAAAATTGCATCGGAATCAGTCGAATAATATTCTGTTAAAGTGTCGTCCTAGCCATTTGTGTTTTCTCAAGACGAACAGTTGCACAAATCCGTACAATTCAATCAGTGTGATCGACAAAGACAAACCCGTGTTTCACATTTTGACTTTTTACATGCACAGGAAAAAAACTTCAAAACATCTTCTGGAGCAGATGGAATGAGCATCCGTTCAACCTCAAGTTGATCAATTCCTTCAGATATACTATAAACTTTTATTCCTTCTTGGCATTTCTGATCACGATTTATAGTTTGTTCAATGCATTGGTCAGATGGAACTTTGTTAAACGTACCGCTCGTTCTTCTTACGGAGAAGTTTCCTGTCAAAAGATAATAAATTATGAAGATTTAATTTGAAGCTATTTTTCAAACTAAAACTTGTTGAAATCAAAACAAAATGTTTTGGATTACAAGCTTACATAAACTGTTGATAAATACTTAGATGAGTTTTAGGAGTTTGCATCATTTCGGTCCAATAAAAAGTTAAAAAGCGAAAATAATTCGGACGATCATATGCAAAAAACTACTATAGCATTTGGTGTGTTCCCCCTTCGGTCAAAAATAATCTGCTGGACTATTCACTACATAACACAACACCAATAAAACCCAAGAAGGCAAAGAAACCACACACCGGCTATATCAGCTTCAATTATCCAGTCTTGTAATCCGGCATCATTAAATCTTTTACCAATAACAGCTAGAAAAATAGAAGATGTGTGAAATGCACCCATTTGGAGGACAATAAATCTTTTAAGATCAATATGATTAGGGTTCATTAGGTTTCTGAGAGACCATGATTCTCGGCCTTAGCTTTTGACTGGAGAAGAACTTTAAGCACTGTGCTCAATTTTGTAGACGATGAGTTAATAGCAGGAAGGTAGCTAATAGTGTAGATATCTTCTGGTATCCTTTTAGGTGTAATTAGGTAGTTAAACAGGGGATTATATAGTTAAGGTAACAAAACCAATGATAATATAACTTTAAGGAAACTATGGTTTGGCATTCTGTGCCCGATGTAATAGCCATGAGTCAAGGGTTTTACTTACAGCGTTTTCTTTTAACATGTTTGCTGCACTTACCGCTGCGCATTTTGTAAGCGTTTCATATCCGTTCCTATCTTTATTAGTCTTTTTGCGATAGCAAGTGCCACATTCTTTATCCGCAATAATTTTTCCTGAAAAAAGGGAATTTTAAGTTTGAAGTAGTTCATAAAGCAATAAAAAACGTGAAAACTGAGGGTAATTTCCTTTGTTTTGCTTTTCCAACCCAACGGTTTTTTAATTTACCTGATATATTTCTTTTCCGAGCAGAGATTCTGCGCTCAGATGAGGATGCATCATCAACCCCTACACTCTCTTTTTCTGTTCTATTTTTCCGATATTGTAGAATATTTAATATTTTTATATTCACATACTTATCGTAACATTTTTAATGAAACAAGAGAGTTGTTGGGCACTTATCAGGTTGAATGTTTATGATTTTAAAGTCATTTCGAATTTGACTAAAGTAAAAAAAATATTATTATCAAATCCATGCTATTTATTGTTTTTTCCGTACCGTTGTTTTAGGAATATATAAAGAAATAAATTGAGTTGGACATTTAGGTTTTGACTTTCGCAAGCGCATTTTCAGTAAAACCACGTAGTTCGTTAATATTACGACCAACTTCTCCTTGATGATGTATGCTAGCATTTTTAATTTCTTTTTTAGGAACTAGATTAAAATGCTGCGTTTTTTTTTGCTACTCGTAATTATTTACTTTAATAATAATAAATAAATTAAATTAAAAAAAAAAACACATTTTTTTAGTAAATAGTTTTTGAAAAGTAAACATTTTTTAACGTAAACAAAAAACGGGAACAAATTTTATTTTTTAGACTTATTAATTTAAAACTGTTTTATAATTTTAATACAATATTAGGCAGCAATTATAGAAAAATTTGTTTTTGAATAATGTTTATGAAATTTTAATTATATAAACTGAAGTATTTTTTTTTAAAACATCTAATTTCACAAATTTGTACCCCCTGTCATCAAGGTAAGTTTAACCTATCTTTTGACCTGCCTTAGGTATGTTCGGAAGTTATCAATTTTTGAAACAACAACAGATTGCTAAAAATTTTTTTCTTTTATCACAGCTTTTCTATAATAATGTGATATGTATTACATAACATTTAAGAATTTTCTTATTTTCTTTTTTATCCTTCCTAGTTAACATTTAGTCCCATCTACAACTCTTCTGGTAAATTTATTAATTAGAAGTTTTTTAAATAAGTATAGACTACATAATATTAAGGTCTTTTTTGGTTTGTTTATCGCATCTTTTTTTTTTTTATTTAGCAAGTTTATATGTGTGTACTGTAGTATAGCAAAATTATTTTTCTTCTCATATCTTTCTTATGTAATATTTAAGCCCTGTCTACAACCGCTACCACTGATAAACTTATTAATTAAAACTTTGTTGAAGAGACAAATTTTGACAATATTGGTGGCATCCAAGTAGTATAAAATGTTTTGAAAAAAATTTCAGATTTTAAATCGAATCCGGCTGCACTTTTTTGCAGCAAAATAAGTTTTCAAAAATGATCTAAATAGATTTTTTTGAAACTGAAAACCAAATATTTTAGATCCTTATCCTTTTTTTAGTTGAAGTTGTCAATATTGGAGATTTTTCTCCCTTTATATTAATGAGGCTCTCAAGGAGGAGAGAGCAAGTGCAAGCCTTCACAATATAGGCAGTGAAGAGTTAATGGTAATCTTTAACGAGCCTAAAGAAGGATTGCCTAATGCAACAATTTGTTATATTTCGTGAAAATTAAGATAAAAAAAGAGTCAAACTTTAAATTATCTAGATAGTTTAGATCAATTATCTAGAGAAAATTTAGTAATGTTGTATATTCATTGTGTGTACTCTTTTTCAACAAAATAAAGATTTTACATGCATTGTCTACCAAGCAACTTGATAACTTGAATGCTCTAATGTTAGATTACAGCATCCAAGTCAAATAAATAGAATTTTTAGGCAAAAAATCTGTCACGAATGGTATGATACTCAGTATTTGAAGTCTGTTATATATGATCAAGACGCAATATCAAGATATGTATGTCAAGACATAGTTTACACTAATTCTTACTGCAATAAAGATGATACTAATACTGAAGCTGTTGACTACAGCATGAAAAAACTGCAGTTTGTTGGAAGCAGGAGAGTTATTTTAAAAAATAACTCTCCTGCTTCCATATCAGCAACAAACTGCAGTTTGTTGCTGATATGGAAACAATATAAAAACTGCAAAAAAAGTCATACCAAGTCAGGTATAACTAGGGTTGCCAGATGTCCGCCGTTTATGAAGAAGAACATAATAAAATTACTTTAAAGGTTTGGCACTATATTTTCCTCCGTTAAAGCCTGGTCTGGACATCTAGCAACCCTAGGTGCATCAGGTACTTTACCATATGTTTTTATTTTTATTTCTTTTTACGTATATTAAAATGCATTAAAATATGTTTTGAATCTCAAATTTGTTCCAGTATTTACTTCCCTTAAACGATTCATTGTTAGCTTATAAAGGTTCAAAAATATTAAAAACTTATAAAGGTTCAAAAGTTTATGCTTTATAATTCTTTCAGATGCAGTATTTTTATGGTTTTTGAGAAGTTTAAAAGTATTAGACTTGGAATGACCGCAAGTGTTGTGACTTTTTTGATAGGCAGCTTACCTTCACTTTAGTTTATTTTCTACCTTCACGCCTTTTTTACCTTCACGCCTTTTGTTACAAGTGGTTATGTCAGAGTTTCATCTATGGAATTGATTATTTTAGTTATTTACTAAAAGCCAAGAAAACTAAATCTAAAACGTCTTAATACAGCACATAATAAAACTGATTGTTAGTAATAATTTTTTTTTTAGATTTTGAAACGACTTTTTGTTCAACAAGCATTTTACATTCTTCTTAAAAAAAGTTTCATTATGAAGGTTAATTTCTATTAGGTTTTGGTTTATATATATAGCCACCTGTTTTACTTTAAAATTGATTTTATTTATATATATATAGATTTTGTATAACAAATTATAATATAATTTGTTAGTTATTTGTTTTTTACTCTTACTTTTAAAACCTCATTTCATTGAAATATATAGTTTTTTCAGTCTCCTGTAAAATTTTGCATTTTACACAAGTGAGATATTACCTGGCCAACGACTATATATGATCACCAATTAGAATTATATGATAACACTTTTGATACTAAAATCACTAATTTATCTAAAATCTTTTACATTTAGTATTTAAAATATTTTTAATTCTAATAGGATACAACGCTGATATTTTGGTCATGAAATATATTTTGTACTAACTTATTTTGATTATCAAAGATACATCTATTTTTAAAAACTAAACATATTTTCATTTTAGGATGTATGCAATCAACACTGCGTCATTCAACAAACTTCTCATCTTTGCTGGAATTTATGAATAGAAGCGGAAAAACTTTTTTTTTCAAAAAGTAAGACTGCTTTGGTAAAAGGTTACTACATCTGTCCAACAACATCTGCGGATTAGTCCAAGATCATCTGTACACTTTTGTCCAAGATCATCAGTATTTTTCTTTTACTTTAATAACATCTGTCCTATACCATCTGAAAATTTAACGACCCCTAACAAAATTTTTAAAGAGATATAACTACATCAGGTAATTTTTCTCTAAGTCCAATAACATCTAGGAGAATTTTTTTCAGATGTATTTACTTATGAAAAAGTTCCAACGTGTAACTACATCTGGTTAAAATAATACATTATTAGTTTGTTTTTTTTAACCAGATGTAGTTACATCTGAAAAAATTTCTGTATAATAATATCTGGTTAAAATATTGGATTATTAGTTAATATTTTTTTCCAAATGTAATTACATCTGAAAAAAATCATATATAGAACTGCATCTGGTTAAAATATTGCATTCTTAGTTAATTCATTTTAAAAGTAACCAAATATTAAAATCTACAGATGTAGTTGCACAGATGTTGCTACACTTTGATAATTGTAGAAACCACAGATGTAGTTGTACAGATGTTATTACACTTTGATAATTTAAAAGATGTAACTACATCAGTAAAATCCAGATGTAGTCGCACAGATGGTATTACACTTTGATAATTTAAAAGATGTAGCTACATCTGTAATATTCATTAAATTTTTGTACAGATGTAATTAAAAATCAATGAAATTTCAGATGTTGTTGGATAGGCGTTATTATACCTCATTTACAGATGTTGTTGTACAGATGTTATTAGGCATGGCAAAAACTGATGTTGACCCATTGCTTCTGGTCTTTAACTCTAGCCCCTAGGTTATGCCTGGTTCCAATAGCCTAATTCAAGTTTTAAATTGGTAACTTATTTTAAAACAATTATAATTGTTATTATAAAGTTTGTTTATTTTCTTTCTTTTTTTTTTTAGGTTGGGCGGGGGTGAACACGCCCCTTCCACAAATCAATATGTACACCACCAATAAATGCAAATCTTGTTAAACTACTTTTATAAATATTTTTTATACTGTATTCTAATTTTACTTATTTTATAAACTATAAAAATATTTATTAGAATTGAACATTTTTGAAACTAGGGTGCGTTAAACCATCGCCACCATATCCACCATCAATTTTAATATACACCAATATGGTCTGGAATAAAATTATAGCAAGTTTTTTAAAAACAATTATCATTTACCGAGAAAAGAGCTCTTTAATAAATAAAATATACATACTTTTACAGTGAAGGTGGTGGTTCGGCACCCCCTCTAGCTCCCAGGAAACGCCCGGTAGGTGGAGGCAGTTATAAATGTAGCTCACCATTACACCTACCTTTTGATACCAAGTTTTAGGCATTTAGATAAGAATTGACAAACTTAAAGTAATTTAAGTGAAGAAAATTAAATTTTGACCAGTTTCTTTAACAAACCCCTATTTAAAAAAAATTTGCTACTAAAAACCTCATAAATTTTTGTAGAATTGTTCAATTTTGATAATTTTTCACCTTTAAAATATTGTATTGAAGCCCTGTCTAATGATATATAACAATCTAGCTTTTGATCCATTTAAAATATTCAATACACATATAATACAACAAAGTATTACCATACACTGTCAACAGTGTGTGGTAATACTTTGTTGTGAAGCAATGGATATTAGGCATGGTTTAGAGATCCATAAGAAAATAAATAGCCAAAGTTTACCAAAGTCTACCAAAATCTACATTTACATCATTAATTTGTCATATTCTATTTGACATTATTCGTGGAATTTATTGAAAAGTGGCGTCTTACTGAAAATCTAGCTTTTAGATTATGTTCTAAAATCAAGGAATTCTGTATATTTAACTTTTTATTTAAAGATTGCTTTTACAATGCTTTTTACTTAAAATAAAAAAAATAAAAAATTTCTCATATTTGTCAGAACAAGAATTTTTTCTTTTATTAGGCTCTAGGTGATCTATGTCAAGGAAATAAAATGTTTATTAATATTGGTAACTATATTAAATAATGCCTTTATGTTTTTCATTTAACTATCATCATTAACTTTATAAGTCAATGTATATTCATACATACATACATACATACATACATACATACATACATACATACATACACAGATACATACACACATACATACATACACACATACATATATACATACATACATACATACATACATACATACATACATACATACATACATACATACATACATATATACATACATACATACATACATACATACATACATACATACATACATACATACATACATACATACATACATACATACATACATACATACATACATACATACATACATACATACATACATACATACATACATACATACATACATACATACATACATACATACATACATACATACATACATACATACATACATACATACATACATACATACATACATAAACACATATTTATGTATATAAATTAGTAAAAAATTACTTAACAAAACTTTTTTCATATAACACTGTGTTTCATCAATAAAGGCTCATCAAAAAATATTTATTGATAAAACAAAGTCTTGAACGAAAAAAAAAGTAGTTTTCTACTAAATTATTATTGCTCTGATCTTTTAAGAACATTGAGTATTCTATTTTGTAGAATACATTTAAAATTATTCGTACACACACACACACACACACACACATATATATATATATATATATATATATATATATATATATATATATATATATATATATATATATATATATACAGTAGCGGCGTTAGGGTAGGGCCTGGTTGGGCGATGGCCCAGGGCGCCGAATATAAAAGGGCGAAACTAATTGGTTATTTTACCCTTTGCCTTTTTTTTGAATGGGGTTAAATTGAGCTAGGGGCGCCGTAGAAATCTCGCCCAGGGCGCTGGTAGTGCTAAAACCGGCACTGTATATATATATATATATATATATATATATATATATATATATATATATATATATATATATATATATATATATATATATATATATATAGGGTGTTTCAAAAAAATGACTTTTTTGAATTTCAACTAATATTGCTTTTCATTAGTTACCCCAACCTTGATATTACTAATAAAGTTTTTTTTTTCATGAATAGATCACTCCACGACTTCCCTAAATGGATCTAAAAGTCATTTTTTGCCCTTTTTCTGCCCATATTTCGGACTAACTAAGGGGAGTGTTACCATTATCCAAATTAATTTTTTTCCTTCTTTTTTGTTGTTTTATCTTTTTGAAGGAAGTAAAAATTAATGTTAAGCTTAATTTTTTTTTTATTTAAACAATGAAGATCAAAAAATTCAAAAATATTGATTTATTTACTACATATCATTATACTTCTTTTACTACCTTTGTCCTATGTACCATTTTAATGTGTTTTCTGTTATATTTTGAATACATATATATTTATTTCATTTTGTGAACAATTATATTTTACCTTGTGTATGCAATTTGATTTTTAACTTATTGTATATTTTGTTTATCATTTTTCTTTTCAATAACTAATTAACTTCAAGAAAGTTACTTAATAGTAAAATGCCATCAAGATAGAAGTTGAAGCTTACTCAAAATAAAGCTGAATTATTTCTAGTAAAGAAAGTTAGAGAAAATCTTTCATGTTATAAACTTCCTACTGGCATAGAGATTTTGCAATACTACCTATATCTAAGAAACTTGAATCCCAAATTAAGGAAAACGGTTTTAATTAGGTGTCATTTAATCCAATTTAGCTCAGATGCCCTCCACATGCTAACTGTTGCGTAATCTCTAAATTGGTAAGGCCATGGAATCTTGCAAGATTCCCTATCATAACCTTGGAAAATATCAGATAAATTATGAATTCAAAGTTCATCAACAAATTTATTTTTATCTTTGTTTTAAACATTGAATAAATTTTTCATTTTAAAGAAAGATGTTTGATAAAGTGGTGAACAATTATTACAAGTTAAAGAAGAATAACAAAAGGAACAACCCAACAGATACGAAAAGGAATGAGGAATAGTTTGAAGAAATGCTAAAATGCTTTTTTGATAAGTAAAAAAAAAATAGAAGAACTAATTGAAGATATTGTGAAAAAATTTGTTATATTTTGAAAAATAGGAGAAGGACATTCAAAGCCAAAAATGAAGATACTGCGTTTATCTTGGACCAACTTGGATATAGGATGGGATATAGGAACAAATGATAAAAGGTTTACGTACACTATTAAGAGATCCCACAAAAAATTGTGTTCCATGTTAAATATGGAAATTAAACTAAACAATGGTAAAAATTTATGCAGTTTAGGAAACTCTTCAAGTAGTGAAAACTAAGCAATGGTAACAATTTATACAGTTTAGAGAACTCTTCAAGTATTGATAATAATTCTGACTGTGAATATGGAGCAGGTATAAAAACAGAACAATCTACCTCTGTTGTTTTATTACCAACAATATTTTAAAAAAACAGCTCTCACAGCAATAGGTGAAGGACTTTCAGTTAGACAACACACTGCAATAGTGGCAAGTGTTATTGCTAATTCAGAAGGTGAATTAACTAGTGACGTCAGTTAATTTTAAACAGTCTCTAACGTTGGGAAAAAAAAACAAAACTTTTTGTATAATTTTTACGAATTGATGATGCTGGTAACCATAATCCAGCGAAAATTTCTAATAAAGAATTATTAATTGTATTAAGAGAACTCTTAATAATTGATTTTTTTTTTACTAATATATATATATATATATATATATATATATATATATATATATATATATATATATATATATATATATATATATATATATATATATATATATATATATATATATATATATATATATATATATATATATATATATATTATAGATGTACCAGAATTTGTGACTTCTAGGTCATTCCGGAATGCCGGAATTTATTATTATTTTTTTTTTTTAAGACACGTGACACAGACTGTATAAATTAAATCTAAAAATAATTAACCTACAGGGCAATGAAAAACAATAGATAAATCTAGGTAAAAAATACAAATTTCTAAACAAACACAATTTTATTTGCAGTAATCAATTATGTAATGGTTTCTGAAGGTTTAGGAATATTGTGGTGCAAAAAGAGTCGCTTTCCCGTTTTGGCCAACAAACTAGCTCTTTTTTTTAATCAAAAATGTTGCCTGACTCTGAGAGTAGTCTCATTTTTAAAGTTACTTGAATTTTAAATAGTTAAAAAATTTACGATACAGTAAATATGTCAATTTTAACCTAAATGGAAAAATAGAAAACAAAGAAATAATTTTAAATATAAATTATGCAGGTTAAAACCTGGAGACCTTGTGAATAAGGAAGCTAATTCATTTTATTCAATAATTGATCTTTCTCAAACTCAGTCAATTAATCTAAAACAGTTTTTGAAAAATATGTTTTACATTTAAGCTTGAAGTAATTTTCTTTTGAAAAAATGAAAAGCTTTTCATTGGCTAATCTTTATGAAGGTGTAACATAACTTTTAAGTGTACAATTAAATTACTTTTGTCATTGCTCCCTCTATTTTCTCAAAGTCACCTGTGCCATTCTAACCAAAACAGCCACATACCTTAACACTACATCCACCATGTTTTACAGTCAACAATGCACACTATTTTATTATAAATTCAACAAATTTTTTTTCCAGACAAACAATCTTATCTAGAAACCAAAGATTTTAAACTTCGACACGTCGGTCCGCGTTTACAGTCATTAGTGTCCAATTTTTGTGTAGTTTTGCCGACTGTAGCCTTTTTATTATTCTTGTGACTTTTATCAAAGCATTTTAACCAAAATACTTTTAAATTATCTAGTAGTAAAAAAATAAACATAAAGATAGTTAAATAAAATAGTATTATTAAAAAAGTTAATGTCATCCGAATAATTATGAACGCTAGTGTATGTAGAGTAGAGTTGCCTTAATTGGAACATTTTAGGAATAAATATTTATTAACCAAAGATGGCTTAACTATGAAAATATTTATGAATTGATTAATACAAGCAGACAACCCTACTATACTTTCAACCATAATTTGACTTTAATGATTGTACTGTTATTGGAAACAAATTTGTTTTTGCAAAGTTACCATTTTGTTCCAATCAAGGCAACTGGTTCCCTAAATTGGAACACTTTGGTTCCTTAATCAGAACAAAGTTGTATAAAAACTTCAACTGTCATGCTGTTCTCTAAACTCATTGATTAAAAATCACTAAATAAAGTATTATTTTTAAGGTTTATTTCTACAACCCTTTGATTTTATTACTGATTAAGTAAAGAAAACTTTATAGTTCCAATCAAAGAAACTTTGGACTACTTTGTTATATCACTGCAATATCATGCTTGTAGCAACTTATAAAATAAGTTTATATAAGTATTTTGCATTTTAAATCCCATCCCAAAAACCGTATAACATAAAATATATTCATAAAAAAATGACGCATAAAAACTTTAAATCAATGGTGCCCAAGCATTTTTTGAGGAACAACTATCAAAATGTGTCAAAACGTAGAAATTAAGGCGTTTTACTACAAAACACAAAATGTAGCTATAATTCATTTTTTTTCCAAAATAAATGCAAGTGTTCCAATTAAGGTGCTGTTCTAATTATGGTAATTCTCCCCTATATTTATATTTAAAAACGAAGGAAACCGTTTTTTATAATTATATAATTCTATAATCAATTAAAATGGCAAAGGTCTCTGTATTTTTTTCCCATCATTTTAAATTTTTCAATATTTCAAAATCAATTAATTTTATTATTTTTTTACAACCAATGAATTTTTTTATTAATTTTTTAATTATATTTTAAGAATAATTTCTTTGAATTTTTTTTTTAAACACTAGTAAAACTAATATCATTTTGGCTTTTCTATTTTTCACATCTTTGTTTTAATTAATTTTGTACTTTTGCAGTTTTACTGTTTAAGTTAAAGTGCAAAAATAAATACAAAAGTACGCAAAGTAACTACATAAGTACACAAATTGATAACAAAAGTACACAAAGTAACTACAAAATTTCACAAAGTGACAACAAAAGTAAACAAAGTGACGACAAAAGTACACAAAGTGACGACAAAAGTAAACGAAATAATTACAAAAGTACAAAAAGAAGGTACAAAAACAAAAAAGTAACTTCAAAAGTACCCCATTTTATCTATTTCTTTAAAACTCTCTGAATATCTGTTATACCCTTACACTGACGAGACAATCAAATGTGTATTGGAAAAGACTGAAAATGGCAAGTTGAGCCTAAGAGTTGAAGATAAAGCTGTTTGCAACAAACAGAGTTGTTCCTTGTTTTTCTTCTTACACTAGCCTTAATTTTACCTGCAACACCAATTTCAATAACAATTGCAGCACCGAATTCAATTCCTACATTAAACTTAACTTCTCAAGAAGAATTGGCAACTTGTATGAAAATCAGATTTGACTATGATGGTGTGCTGATAAGGAAGTGAAGAAGTCATATTAGTTACTACATCTGCACTGACACCAAAACTTCTATCAGAATTGTTTTTTGACTTTCCTTTACAAATATCAAAGTAATACAAAAAGCTTGAAATGTCATCTCGAATTCCCACTCACTTTTTGGCAAGTATTGACGCAAGAACAACTTTCCTTTAAAAGAAACCATCATCTTGTCCACTGCATGTAACTCTCCAGGTGAAGTTTTCTAAAAATTTTGGTGTAATTGTTGAAAGCAGTTTAAGGAGAGGAAGAAGGGGGTACGGGCGTGGGGTTTCTCACTTCCATTACTCCTAGATGATTTTCATATTATTGTCGGTTTTTTGAGGAATATAGTCGGCTAGTCGGGTATTTGACACATTTCAGTCGGATGAATTTTAGTTTTGAGGAACTTTTTTTATTTTTTTTAGAAGCATTCGGTACTTTTTAAAGATCCACAACCCTACATTTTATTTGTAGAATTGCCTCTGGTAGTTCTGTTATCCATGTTTGCAACTTCCATTCACGGTAATTCTAAAAACTCCATCATAAGGTCATAAATGTTTCTCAATATGATCTTTGACTTGGGATCTTTACCAAACCAATCCTGAGATAAGCACCCATAAACTTCTTAATTTTTTTTTGATATATTTTTTTCTAAACCTTTTGGTTGCGTGATATAATTATTGCTTTCATTTGTGATTCTGTTCAACATCTCATTACTTGAAATTCACAACAAACAACTTGAAATATCTAAAGTGTGTTGTTTCCATATCTGATATCGGTCTCACTTTAGACTCCTTAAAGGTTACGCCATCAAGGAGTTCAAAGTTCTTTCTAACTGTGAATAATTGGATTATTGTTATTGGCGTTTGTAGCTGTCTCTTTAAGATTCTCAGATGATCTTAATGCTATAGTTGCTTAAGACTCGTCATCACTGGTTGGTTCATCGCTAGTTGGTTAATCATTCTCACTTTCTTCTTCAATAGCAGTGTTGACTGCACTATTTTCAATATTAAACTCATTATCACTCTCCCCATCAAATAAATAGTTTATAACATCAAAGACAGTTATCTTTCTATTTCTACTTACCTAGAAAAACATGAATAAAAATAAAAAAATACACATAAATAAAGAACTTTTTACAAGGCTTTATACTATAAAAGCCCGTTGTATCAAACTTGATACATAAATATGCACTGCTTATCTAAATATCAAATTTGTTTACTGTATATTATGCAGTAATCAAAATTTTTCGTATTTGGTTACAAAAAAACATGAAACAGTTAGTTTTACTTTACCTTTGTTCTAAAAAAACACAAAAAAAAAGCATAGAAATTGATAAAATAAAAACGACAAATAAAAGCAGAAACAATACTTTGTAAACACCCCGTAAACCATTTTAAACATGTGCCACTTTGAAATTTTTATAAAACTAAAATTGAACGTGATAAAAAAACTATTTATACGTAACCAAAAGTTCACATCTTTATTTACAACAGCGGTTTTCAGATAAAAATAAATATTTATAAAAAAAAGTGATTTAAAATGTGTGCATCAGATTTGATACCGGGGGTCGTTAAAGTTAACTATTTATTACTAAAAAGTCAATATGAGATTCAAGTTATATTGGTTTGTTAGGCTTTGAACAGTGGCGGATTAATGTTTACCGTCGTGGAGAGGTGAGGGTGGCGAACTGGTAGGAAAATAAGTAGGGGGCGTCAAGGATTGGAGGTGGCACATTAACTCTGGAAACAAATTTTTAGAGAATTGCATTTGTAATAAATACATTTTATCTTACATTTGTAATAAATGCTTTTATGTGCCTTTTATCATAACTATTAAGTGCGTTGCACTAAACAATCTAAAGTTTGAGTTTGCAAAGTTTATTTAAAAAAGAAACATTTAATATTATTGCGATTGGTTATTTAAAAATTTACTTTCACTATAAATATTATTGAAAACAAGCATTAAGAAAGAAATGTACTTTCCTGCTAGATTAAAAAATTTTTTTCGTGAGATTTCATTACTGGCGAGAACAGAATATTCGTTGAACGTCTTAAGAACATCATACAGACTTGTGACGTCTATAAGGCGTTGTATAGACGCTCTACGGACGTCTGTTCCCGGTGGTTTGAAGCAAAATGATTTACTGATAGTTCAAGTCAATGCTCTCAGCAATCTCAAATTCAAATTCAAATAAAATTAATGTCAATTCAAGAAGAAATTATTTTATAATTGTTGATCACAGATAATTTTTTATCTTTAGTCTACTGAAACTTTTCTCATCATAAAGAGATGTAAAAGGATGAGTCGAGTCAATTTTGTAGAGTATAGACAATTTAGGAAAACATAATTTCATCTATTTCTCTATTAGGAATGGATGTACGTCTTTCATTAGTAGTTCAGTAGTAATTACTGGAGATATTGATGCATACACATTTTTGAAAGTACGGCTGGCGCGAACAGATTTCAAGTGGGGAGGGAGTTCTACACGGGTTTTTGCTCAAAACATTTTTAACACATGAAAAAATAAATTTAAATTGCTCCACAATGTTGAAATCAGTTAATTTTTTTGTTTTTCCTTTTAAAAAAAAAAGTCGTTTACCGTTTGCAAAGTCATTTTTGCTTTATGAACATCTGAACTATGCTAAAAATCCAGCTTAGGAAGCGCAGGCGGGGGAAGGAGAGGAGGTACCTGGTCTTCCCATTTAAAGATTAAGTTGACGGATAAAAATTAAACGGTTTTTAAAACATGTTTCTTATTATGTTTTAACTATAAATATTATTTTGTTTGCTTTAAAATTAATCAAAAGAATTTGTGCCCATGTAAGGGTGACCATTATTTTATTTTTTATATTGAAGAGCGCTGATATTTTTCTTATGTAAAATCAAAGTCAAAGTTCACTTTATCTAAAACAAAAATATTGTGTTTCAAACGTTATACTATTATAAATGATAGACTATTTGTGACTACGCAAACATACTGGTCCAAGCGTGCAAAACTGCATGAGAACTAATTGTTTTAAGATTTTGCAAATTCTCGCCGTCACCCGACCTAAAAATATAATCTAAAGGTGCTAGCACCTTTAGATTATATTGCAAAACGTTAACAATAGCATGCTATTGTTAACGTTTTGCAGCCAACTTATCTGTTCCTACGAAAAATGAAATATAAAATCAATATTATAAATAAAAAAAACTAGTAGAAAGAGTATAAAAATAGTAGAAAAAATAGTAAATAGAATGGTAGGAAAAAAAAATAGAGTTATATTTTACAGATATCTTCAAACTCATCTTTGAATTATTCAGTTAGTTAGCGAGTCAACAAAATATCGAGTCACTTTAATCAGTTCATATCAAAATGAATAATACTTTCATTTTCCAAAAACAAAGCCGGCGACTTTTCAAGTAATCAGTGTTTACGAATGCGTAAACTGGGAATTAACTATTTACAACAAAAAAGGCTTTTCTTTGATTCGTTATCTTCACTTCTAAGTTGTAACCTCAATGAATTTATAATTTTAACAAAATTTTTAAAAGGATAAACCATAATAATTGGAAGGAAGTTAAAAAAAAATGAGAGCTAATATTTCTTCAAACTTCTGTTGCAATTTTTTAAATATTACTGAAAAAACGAACACTTCATTAGACGGCAAGGAAACTTTTAAGTCTACTGCAAACACACTCGCTGTAATCATAATAGCGACAGTAGGAGCACTAAGCTTAATAACAGTAACCGGTAATTTTCTTATTGCATTAATATACTGCAGTAATAAACGAATTCGAAGTCTTTCAAATATAACTTTATTTTCACTGGCGATTACAGATATGATGATTGGATTTTTTCCGATGAATATAAATATTCTCGAAACAGCGTTAGGGTATTGGCCTTTTGGAGAAACTATGTGCATTATCTCCTTAATATTTGATCACGTATCTGTTCAGACTTCAACTTTCTTTATTGTTCTAATTAATTTTGATCGCTATTACTCTATCAAACGTCCAATAATACATCGAATGAATAAAAACAAATTAACCATTTTAGTAAAACTGTTTTGTGGTTTGATTTTTGCCATATTATTGTGGACTCCCTATATATATTTTAATCAATTCTTGGTGAGAAAATTGAATGCTTCTCAAACATGTTACAAACAATTTGCTCATAACAATATTATGAGCAAGAAGTACTTTTCTGTCGCAGTTTCTGTATTTGGCTTCTTGTTACCTATGTTTTTAGTCTTTTTAGTATATATAAAAATGTTTCTGATGATAAAAGATGCCACATTTGCTACTATAAGAGCTAACTCCGAGGCTTTTAAAACTACTGCAAAGACACTGCGATGTTATTCTATGTCATCCGTTTCGAACCCAGTTGAATTTGATATAAAAGTGAAAAAAAAGAAGATAAGCTTTTTAAAGAAACGAAAATTGGTAATTAAGCGAAAAAAATTTGTTCAAACAACTGGACTTATTGTTTTAATGTTTGTTGTTACAGGATTGCCTTTAAACGTACAACGGCTTTTTGTTTCCGCGTGTCCGATATGTTACCATGACTTATTTTTTGAGATTTCTAAATTTATGACTTACATTAACTCCGCAATAAACCCATTTCTTTACGCGCTGGGAAATTTGAGTTTTCGTAAACAGATGAAAAAAGCAATACTTAATTTTATACGTCATGCACATTGGAAATTTAATTAACCTTTTATTGAAATAGAACTGGATTTTATAAATATAATACTTTATTATTTGAAATGTATATACATTTATATATACTACAATAGACCACTACTTCTACTAATACATACGAAATACAAATTGGTGGGCCTACTATTTTTGCAATAATAAAATTATTATTGCAATTAGTGATCCCTCAATTTGTTTGGTTCCCTGCATTGAAGTGCAATTTGCCTAGCTTTAAGTTTTCTACTACTATTTGTTTCTACTATTACTTTAAATACTATAAAGCAAATTATAAGGAGAACTTAAATTATAAGGAAAGCGACGTTGTACGATTAAGAACTTAACAATAAAAATAGATATAAAACAATAGCTTATGCATTTGTATTCACAGGTGCAAAAAAAAAAAGCAATATCAAAATAAACAAAACAAAAAAAAGAACGTATTTGGCGTAAAAAAGATCTCAATGACCTCTTATCGAGGCTTGTATAAAATGTTATGAAACAATTCAAGCAGTTTAAAACGAAATAAAACTACTCAACAATCCAAATGAAAATATTCATTAAAATATTCAAATATCATTCGTTAAAAAAAAAGGTTTTAAACAGTTAGTTTAAAAAAATGACACTAATGGTTGAATAATCAAAATTAGGCAAAACAAGTTTTGCCTAAATTTGAATATTCAACCATTAGTGTTACTTTTTTAAACTAACTGTTTTAAAACCTTTTTTTTCAACGGATGATTATTAGATAAATGACACTGAATGCAAAGTAAGCTTTGAAGCCTACTTCAGGACTTACGGATGTTGCAACTTACAACTAGGGAAAATGTTGCAATAACCTAAAAAGAGTTGCAACCCCTAAGGAGAAAATTGCAACTTTTTCCACTCCTCAACTTTCTAAAAAATAAGTCATAACATGAAGACTTAAATCACAAAGCAATTAATTATAATGAATAAAAAAGGTGCTAAGTGATGTGCAAAATATAGCAATGACTATTCTTAAGAAGTTTGCTCAATTAAGAGGACGAAAATATGAATAATTCTACCACACTAAAGGCTACCAAGCAGACCTTTTTGACACAAAAATTTCATAATGCTGTGAAAACAGTTTTCTGAAAATCTGGAAATAACAAGATTATCAAGGTTTGATGTATTAAAAAATGCAACGTTTATGTATTATAGCCTATGTGATGTGAAACGTGACTTGAGACTTTGGACTACCTGATCCATCATTGCATTGCAAGTATTGATTATGTATGTGGCTGGATAGCTCAGTTGATTAGAACGTTAAACAAAAAAGTTAAAACATGGGCTGTTGTGCAATACGGGTTTAAATCCTGCCACCGCCAACTCAGAGCTTGAGTAGTACTTCAGTACGCATAAATATTGGTTAATATAGGACGCTACTTTGAATTAGTCTTAATGGCTATTTGTGGCTGTTCCTATGCTAAGCCTATAATATCTTCGGATATAATATTGTATTAAAAAATATAGCATGAAAGTTCAAATTAAATTAAATTAATTAAAATTAAAATTAATAATGTAGTGTTCCAAAGCTTCAGATTCATCACAAAAAGTCCCACTTTTTCAAAAATTTGCAGCTAGATAAAGGCATTCAAAACGGCGTCAAATTTCAAGAAAGGCATAAGCAATGTCTTAGCATTAACGCGTAACGCGTCTTTGTATAAAAATTTTAAGCTTCACTTATATATAATAAATATAAAATCAAATTAAAAAACATTGCATTACTGATGATAAATCAGCAAATGTTCTTATTATCGCTTTTTTAGCATTTGATTTACCCGTTCACTTTGTTTCACCCATCAAATTCAATACTTTTGTCTTGTTCATTCAATTTGTGTTTAAACAATTTTAATCCATGTTTCTGTTCACTTATATGACACTTTTAAGAATGTTGCTACATTTTGCGGAGGGTTCGAAAATGAAACTGAATGCAGCAGCGGATCGTCTTCTTCACAACTAATTTGAGAACATGACAATTACACCACCCATGTGCATGGTGGTCGGCAGATTCTGTAATTTTTTTATTTCATTCCATTGTACTGGCTATTAAAGCTTGAAATACCATCAGTACTGTCCAGTTAGAAGTATTTAGAATCAATACCTAGCCGTTGTAGCATCCCATTTAAAAGATCAGGCGATCTTTGGCCAATTCCGTCATTGCTTGGCACAACAGAAAGTCGTTATTTATGCACAGTAGCTACCAAAACACATTGAATCATAATGCTGAAATGGTTGATAGCAGATATATCTTGCAAAGCATCCATTTGCACTGAGAACACTTTTGCTTTGGAAACTTTCATTTCAATCTATAATGCACTCTTAAAAAGTTCAGGCTAACTCTGTCCGAAATGGTTCAGGTGGGCAAATTTACCTGAATATTCAGGCAATTTAATTCAAACATTCAAGCATATTACCGTATTGGTTAAGGTATTTTAGCAAACCAGCTGAACACTTAGAATAAAATTCCTGAAATGTTCACGCAAAAGAAGTTCCGTGAATTTTTCTACCGGAACGTTCAGGTGCTTTACCGGAAACGTCAAGTAAATCGCCTGAAAATGCGAAATAATTTTTCCGAGTCTTAAGCAATCACCATTAAACTTTTTAGAGGTCGCGTGTGATTGCATTCTCTCGTTTTAAATTTTTTTATTAAAAATGAGCATAAAAAAGTTGTCAGAGTCACAGTTGGCAGAATATTTATTATCAAAAGGAATATCTATAGACGCTACAGAAAAGCTTAAAAGTAAGCTATCTTTTCATATTTTTTGTGAACGTACGTAAAAGAGATGTGACACATCTCTTTTACGTACGTTCACAAAAAATATACACATATATATGTATGTAATTGTAATGTATACATAAGAAAATATACACATGTATATATACATGATGTATATATACATGTGTATATATAAATGTATATATACATTATATATTTACATATGTATATATACATACAATATACACATATGTATGTAAATATAATATATATATATATATATATATATATATATATATATATATATATATATATATATATATATATATATATATATATATATATATATATATATATGTAAATATAAGATATATATGTAAAGATATTTTATATATGTAAATATACATATATAAATATGTAAATATACTATATACACATCATGTGTATATAGTATATTTACATATTTGTATATGTATATTTACATATATAAAATATCTTTACATATATATCTTATATTTACATATATATATATTATATTTACATACATATGTGTATATTGTATGTATATATACATATGTAAATATATAATATTTAATATATATTTAATATATACATATATACATATATACATATATAATATATACATATATACATATATAATATATACATATATACATATATACATATATTATATATATACAATATACATATAATATATATACAATATACATATATACATATATAATATATACATATATACATATATAATATATACATATTAATACATATTTAAATATACACATGTATATATGCATTTTGTATATATACATGTGTATATTTTCTTATGTATATATTACAATTACATACATATATATGTGTATATTTTTTGCGAATGTTCGTAAAAGAGATGTGTATATAATATACACATCTCATTTACGTATTATATTATACTATATCATATTATGATATAACATATCATAGTATATAAAATGTAGTATATCATATTATATATAAACTACTATATCATATTATGATACATCATGATATATCTGGATGTATGATATACATATGGATGTATGTATATGTATGATATATGATATTAGCTGTATGATATACATATGGATGTATGTATATGTATGATATATGATAGTAGCTCAAACAAGAATAATATTGAAAAAGGACTTTCCAGTCCCTTTTCAATATTATTCTTGTTTGAGCAATATTATTCTTGTTTCTTACCAGCAGGTTGTACTGGATTACATGTTACCAGGCTACTGGTAACATGTAATCCAGTACAACCTGCTTCATCTTAACGTAAGATGGGCATCCGGTTTTAAAACATTGCTTCAACTCTCTCATAATGGCATTTATATGTCATTATGAAGAACCATCCAAACCACACCAGTGTGGAAAAATGGACCACACCAGTGCTGAAAACTTACAATATATATACATATATATATATATATATATACATATATATATATATATATATATATATATATATATATATATATATATATATATATATAATTATATATATTTATGTGGATGTATGATATATATATATATATATATATATATATATATATATATATATATATATGTATATATATATATATATATATATGTATATATATATATATATATATATATATATATATATATATATATATATATATATATATATATAGATGTATACACATCAATATATATATATATATAGATGTATATACATGTGATGTTTACACGTCACATTCTATATGGTGTCCATTATAAAAGTTATGTAGTATGTGATGTGCATAATCTAAAAACTTTATAAATAAAAAGATGTACATACAATGAAATTTACAAAGTCAAACTTAGTTCAATTAAGTTTAAATTTGTAAAAAAACTAAAAAATTAAAGTAAATAAGTGATAGATGCACATCTATCTACTCTAATCCTACTACTTTATTAAATTGTTGGTTATAATAATTGTTACAAAATATATTTGATTAAATAATTTATTTCTGGGTTAAAAATATATTTCTAAATTTAAAGTATATTTCGTGATTTGAAAGATATTTTGCGATTTTTAATTTATTGCTGGTTTTTAATATATTTCTGAACTTAAAATATATTTTGCGATTTAAAAGATAAAATTATTTTTGAACTTTAAATATGTTTTGCGATTTGAAAAGATTTTGCGATTGAAAATATGTTTCGTGAAAATTATTCCTGAATTAAAAACATAAAGTACTATTCGTTAAGCAAATAGTGCTATACGTGATACATCTGCAGTGATACATCTGAAGAAATTTCTTTTCTCGTTGAACAACTACACCTCTTCACTCCACCTCTCCACTTGTTTTGCAAAAAGGATGTCGCTTTTGTACTTTGAGTATACGTCTTGAACTGTATATGTTCTCTAGATGCAGCTATGGAAATTTAAGAAATATCCTATGTTTATCCAGTCCAAAGGCTTTTACTTCAAAATAATGAAGAGTTGGAGAATTGAAAACGAAAAAGAGTGCAATGCTACAAATCGAACCAATCCCATCAGTATCTGTTTGATTCCACACGATACTAATAATAAAAAGAATTGTATGGTATCAAATGGTTGCATAGTCTCGACAAGAAAAAAAGAATGAAAAATTGACTTTTAGAACTTTAGACTACACCACACGAGGTTTAATTAAAGTAAAGATACCAGATGAGAAATCAAAATAGGGAAGCAATACCACACGATTATTTAAATTAAAATAACGACATCAGATGAGCAATTAAATGGTAAATATGATGTCATACTATACTTCACAATCTTTAAGAATTTCTATTATACTAAATGAGTCAATTATACATTATAAACACTTACTATTCTAAATTACTAATCTTTAATAAAAACAAAATATAAACTCTCGTTTAGATTCAAGCTACGATACGATACCAGTATAAACGGTACTTTCAATTCCTGTGTCATGTGATCTCCATACCGATACTGTAAGGCATCGTACCAATACATGACGACAAAACGTAATTCGATACCAATTAACTTGTCTCTAGATATCGATAATGTAAGGTATTGCACCAATATTAGACGGTAAACCAAGCCTCAATACCAATTATCTAGAGTCTAATATACATATCTCTAGTTTTTAGTTTGCAATTTTTAAACAATATGTCGGTAGCAAAAAAAATAGCTTTGTAACTAACTAAAACATAATTAGAAATCTATAAAATAGTTGATATCACTAGCCAAAAAGTAATGGTGCGAGTATACACCATAATAGTTTGCGCTATTATTATATCGTTTAAGCTAAAACGATAAGTTTGTCTCCATTCGATAGCTTTTTATTATAGCTTTGTAGCTATCAATATGGATGTTTTAGATAAATGTTTTAAGTTAAAAAAAAGGCATAAAAACCATCGAAAAACTATTAAAGTTTGCATGGTATAAAAGGAAATTTGACATTGATTCTCGTAAACGCGGGTTGTGTAAAGTTGGCTAACAAAGCCGTCAGCAATTTATAGTAAGTATATAAGATGAGATAATATTATGTAATCTCAATAATAGTTTAATAAGTTATTAATATAAATAGTATGCAAATATTAAATTTTTGCTAAATAATTGCTAGCTATTTTAACTGGTGATCCTCATGGTCGAATCGCTGTCTTTATCGTTATGAGTACTAGCTTCCTAGTTGCTGGCTGGTTTTCCACCGGTCCGTTTTTTATTTATAGTTTGGTTTTCCTTATAATATTTTATGACATTTTTAAAAGTTGTTTTTGAACTTTACATGCTTTTGAAATATTTGAATATAATGGATTTTCTGTATAAAATTTTCAAAAATTTTTTCGATTTTCAGTCTTTTTACTCAATATTGCAAAAACTAATCAAAAGATTACAAAACTACAACCACCAACAAAATACTTCTTATGTATATATCATTTAAAAAAATTGTTAGGATTGATTTATTGATTTTTAAGAAAAATCAATTTAAAATTGTCCATGTCACGTAAATTTTGTAACAACAGTTCCTATCAAGTTAACTTGGTATTGAACTAAATTGCACATTCTAACATCTGGTGCAATATTTGCCCTCTTTCTCTGTGCTATCTTTCTAACTCAACTTGATCTGACCTTTGCTCTATGATCCTTCATTCTTCTTAAAATCACTTACTCTTGGTCTGTGAAGCGGGTTATGATGCTCTTTACAGAGCTGAACTTTACAGAGCTCGTCTTCGCAGGCTTTGGTATGTGGCCTCTATATGACAATTAGCCGAAGGAGTATAAACCACAATACCAATCTAAAATTGTCCCGATTTCAACCGAACATAAAGACATTTTCAGTTTGACTAACCAGAATCAAAAACTTTTTGAAAATAGCTTCAAGCTGTAACTATCAAGTAAGAAAATGATAAAAACTGAGCAGGTCATAGTAGTTAACATTTTCATTTCTGTAGTAAACATTTTTTTTGGAACATGTATATTTTACAACTAAAATGTAACAAGTAACTTAAAATGAAACAAGTAACCATTCCAAAATTACAGAGTGATGGTGAAGATATAAAAAAATAAATATCGTAAGCACAAAGTCTAAAACATACAAAGTAAGTATCCAAGAAATAGTCGTAAGGTATGTATCATCCCGAAATCATTTAACTGTTCCAATGTATATTTTAAATTCTTTCTACTATGAATTTTTTGGGTACAATATTTTATTATATAGTGTGTTACTTACGGGACTCAAAAAAGCATTACGTTAAACCTGTTAATTTCATTTGAATACTCCAAGCAAATTATTTAATCTATGTAAACAAGCTTCTCAAAATAAATCTAGTAGTTTTCATTCAATATAAAATTAATTAGAAAATATTTTTCTACAATTTATATAAGCATTAAAAATCAAGTTAGTTAGCGTTACTTATGGGGACAGAAATAAACCTTACTTACCGGACGTAGCTTATTAATAACCATAACAAACAGATTTTTTAATATGAAAAGTTAAAGAACTATCAAATAATTTTTATACATCAGCAATACATTACACAGACATATTTGTCTATAGACATATATTTCTAAATATTACATCTGTATATTCCACATATTGTTATCTATAAACATAAACATGTCTAGACATGTAAAATAAATTTATGAAAAACTTTGTGTGTTTATTATTTATCATAAGCATCAAGAAAGATAATTTGTTATCTATTATTTTTTTCCTAGCATATACTTCTTCAGTCCAATTTTTGAATTAGCTGTAGTATTCTAAAAAAATGATTAAAAATAAGAAAAATTAAACTCTAAAGCCCATTTTATTGTCTATTTTATTTGCATCCTAATTTTATACATTTTATAAAAATTCAAAATACTGCTTAACAAAATGCATAAAAACCTGCCTTCCTATTAATTTTTTTTTTTTTTGAGGAATATTGTTTTGTTTGCAGGCAATCATCAAAAAAGAAAAGGTAATGAGAAGTAGAAATCCTTTTTACATGATATATTTTCTGAAATTTCTCTTGTAGATTAAGTTCACTGCTTCTTTGATGCATATGGTCAGATAAAATTAAAGAAATTTGAAAATTTGGGTTAGTTTTTGAAACTACGTGATAAAAATCTTCAGCATTGTTAATAAAAGGCTTTCTGGTTAAAAGCAATTCTTTTAACAACTGATTAGAAGCAATTCTTTTAACAACTGCTCCTAAGCCATCTATAGGTCCCTTTCAATAACTAGTTTCGTCATACCAAATAACGGGTGACAACTAAAAATTGGAATGAGAAGAAATGTTAATTTTGATGAAATATTTTATTCATAACAATTTTAAATGGTTGATATATAATTGATGACAACTTAATATACAATAAAATTGCGGCCGTGGCGCAGTGGTTAGAGCGCTTGCTTTATAAGCAGGAGATCCAGGTTCGATACGAGCTCTAGACAAATTTTCGCGTCACGGTAAGGAAGGAGACGTGAACTTCCCGGTTAAATGCACCTCCGCGGTGCTCTGTGACAAGACCGTTGGGACTTCTTGAGGCACCTAAAAAAAATTAAAAAAAACAACTAATTAATGGTTTTCCCCAAAGGGTCCTTTATCCGCTACTCTGCGCAACTTTGTTTTAATGTTAGCGCAAGCTGTTTGTACACCAGTTGTGTCCATTTCTTTCAAGGATTTTTTAATTCCCTTGTACACTAAAGAACTTGTTTCTCCAAAAAATCTTCAATTGGTCTACATTGAGGAAGATTGGTGGGGTTAACATTCTTCGGTCAAAAGGATTATTTTCGAGGAACTCAGTAACACTTTTTGCATAGTGTGACGATGCTTTATCGGGCCAAAATATGTAATTATTATCTGATTGATATTTATTAATAAATGGGATTAAAATTTTAGTTAAGTATTGGTTTTTGTAAACTTCTTGGTTGACAGCTAGACCACTTTCCCTGAAAAATGGCTCTGAAATTCCTCTGTCGGAGACAACAATATGTAAAACTACTTTCTTCTCAAATTTGCTTCGCATTTTGAATTTAACATCAGGTGGTGTAACAGAAGAGTCGTCTGTGTAATAAATTTTGTTACCAGGCATTTGGGGCTTACTTAAAGTAAAATAACTTTCATTATCGAAAATGAAATTCTGGTTACCGAAATGTCTCACAAGATAACGACAATCTTTTTTTACTTTAGTAATTTGACTTCCGGTGTAGGATGGCAATTTCTGCTTTTTCCTTGGTTTAACTTGAAGCTTTTTGAGTGCCCTACTGAAATACTGCTGGGAACACTCAAATATTCTAGCAGCATTGTGCTGGCTAATGCCATATTTGTTGTTAAATCGAGTTTTTAATTTCTTCAAATTTTTCATGATCATTAATGTGGGCTTTCGTCCGGATCCTTGCTTTCTTTCAACAGTACCTCGTTTTAAAATATCGTAAACTTTACTTTTCGATATATCTTCTTTCAAAAAATGTTCTACAGTAAACATTTTGCCAACACTTTTATGGCGTTTATAAAAATGTACAACAAGTTCTCAAAAAAGCTTCTCTTTAGACGACATTTTATGAAAACTAAATTGATAACTGTCAAACAAAAACTAAAATGTAAAATTATTACTTGAATCATACACTACTTGATAATATAACGAAGTGGCAAAGTTAAACAACTGAATATGAATTGCGCACAGTTTCTTTTTGTCTGGATTTTTAGTTGTCACCCATTATATATTTTTTTATACAATATATAAATTCGAAATGTGAGAAGCTATATTCAAATATCATTATCTGACTTTTTTTTATGGTTGCACTGTCACTATTTATAAGTTTACTTCGTATGCTGTTTATTTATTTTTTTCTTTATACAGCATTAATATTTTATTAATAATAAAGTCATCATTTCTTAAAAAATATTTATAAAAATTAATGTAAAGACAAGGTGGTTTTCTGCAAGCGTTTGCGCTTCATTTTATTTATCTAAGTTGACGTTTTTTTATTTATCATGTTTATTTTTATTATAATTTATAATATTGCATTACAAAGTTTATATACTATTAATATCTAATTTAAATTTATAATGTAAAGTAAACACAAAGGAACAAAAAACAATCTTCAAGAATATTCTGGAAAAGAAAATTCCAAGATAATGATGTTTTGAAGAAAATCTTGAAGAAAAAAATTCCATTATGATTTATCTTAAATGTAACTTTGTTTACCTCATTTGTATTATATAGTGTGTGTTTAACAAATATCTAGTGTGTATTTAACAAATATATAGTGGGTGTTTAACAAATATATAAATAGTAAATTAAAAGCGGCGAGAAACCCTTTATGGAAAATAGAAAAAAAGTTACTGGAAAATATTATTATTTAATGGTTAAAATTGATAACAATTTCAACAGCAATTTCATACTATATCCCATGATTTTAATAAATTTTTTATTGAAGTCCATAAGTATCAAATAAGTGTTTTAGACACGATATCTTATTTTAATGATTTCCGAGTATGGATAATTGCATTTGCTCTTCTAATTTGCAATTAGAAGTTGCTAAAGTTTATCTTGAACTTTTCCTACCTTTAAAAATGGTATTATAACAATTATTAGCAACTATTATCCCGTCTCTGTTTTTTCGGTAAATTTTAGAAACAATAATGTTTAACAGATTATAGAAACATCTCTATAAAAATAATTTACTATACACCAACCAGAGTTGTTAACAAGGCCAAGGCCACATGTTACAAAGCCAAGGCCAAGACCAAGGCTAAAAGTTACAAGGCCAACGACAAGACAAAGAGTGATAAGATCAAGGCCAAGGCTTATGCAAACATTTTCAAGACCAAAGACTTAAGTTTTTTCTTTACGTTAAGGCCAATTATTAACAAAACTGTTGGTAAAAATTGCTGCGATAATAAAACTACATGTTATAAAAATAAACCAAAATTATGCGCAGATTAACCAAAACTATGCTCAAGATAAACCAAAATTATGCGCAGATTAACCAAAATTATGCGCAAGATAAACCAAAATTATGCGCAGAATTCAACGAAGTCAAGGAAATTTTAGCTAATAATTGTTTTCAGCTTTCATATATATCTACAAGTATATTAAGAAAATATACTTGTAGATATATATATGAAAGCTGAAAACAAAAATACATAAATATAAAAAATGAAAACTATTAATTCTTATAATAGTATTTTATTTTGAAGGCCAAGGCCATAACAAGCAAGGCCAAGGCCTTAATTTTTAGCCTCAAGGCAAGGCCAAGGACTAACAACTCTGACACCAATCAATTTGGCTTAAAAAGGATAACTCAACAGAACAAACAAAAATCCAATTTGTTCATGAAGTACCGAAATCTTTTGATTTATCGAAAAATCAAAGGATATGTTAGACATTTTTATTGAGCTATTAAAAGCTTTCAACACATTTTCATCACATTTAATTCAATAACTTAAATATTACTGAATTAAATTTGTTGCCTTTAAATGGCTCAGAAGCTATATAACAAAAAGAAAACAATTTGTTATTAGTAACGATGATTATCAAAACAATTTTTTTAGACCATCTGCAGTATTTCTCAGGTCAATCCTTAGACCTCTACATTTTTTGAAATATAAGTGATCTAAATAAACTTTCTAATCTAATCAGCATTATATACGTATATGATGCTGATTAGAAAGATTGGCATTATCTGCGTATACGCAGATAATGTCAATCTTTCCCCTTAAATAGTAATATTTATGAACTCTTTACCATTATGAATAAAGCACTGAAACATACTGGTTCAAATTTAAGAAGCTAATTTTAAGTATTAATAAAGCCGAATGGACTCTAATCCATTCAAATGCCAAAAAACAGTTTGTACTTAAAACTTATGACCACATTTTATTGACAAAATGGAAGAAACACAATATTCCTCGACGTTTATCTCAATAAAAATATGTCATGAAATCAACAAATTGATAATGTGTGTACTAAAGTTTCAAAAAAATTTGAGATTTAGTATAAATCTCAAAATCTAAGTGAAAACTGTATGAGTCAACTCTATAAATTTTTTATCCTCAGTTAGATATATTATGGTAATATTGTTTGGTGGAGAAGTTGTATTTATGGAGAAATGATTTACCCCCTTACATTTTTTTATAAAAAAAAATTAAACTGAATTCTAACCACAATTACTTTATGAGAAATTTTTAAAACTATATTCATACTCTCATGCTTTTCAAAATTATTAGAACAAACTATCTACACAAAATTATATTATTTTTTAGATCCAAGCAATACTCTTTATAATAAGTAATTAGGATTTAAAAAAAGTATTTACTGATAAGCGCTCTACTCAGAAGACAATTGTTTATTTTGTTCATTATATGCTTAAATCATTTGATCAAAATAGATCTCAATAAGGCTTTTGACAAGATCATTACATTATAATAATAAAATCGAAAAATTAAGTTATTAAAAAATTAAGTTATTATATTGCGTGCTTTAAAAGGTATTTGCAAATAAAAGCCAATACATTTTTTACAATGATGGTAAAATGAACATTAACACGTGGAGTTCCTCTAGGTTTTTTTTATTTTTATTTATATTAATGATTTAAGCAAAGTTCGTACTGAACTAGAAACAATTTTATTTGCAGTGACACTGCAAATCTATTCTATGCACATAATGATATAAATACATTGTTTGAATCAGTAAACAAAAAGCTATTAAATCTTACTGAGTAGTTAAATGCAAACAAATTATCACTACATGTAAATTAAACTATGCTTTTTTCTATAGATTTCATGATCAAAATGGATAACTCTTTTGATTTTGATTGATAACTCTTTTGAAACTTCAAACACTTTTATTGCTAATCAAGACATAAAAAAGAAATCACAATGAAATTTCTTGGCGTATCTCTTGACGAAAATGTGACATGGTCAGATCAAATAAATTTCTATTTATTTTTATTTTTTTATTTATTTAAGGTTTATTTTTTAAACTTAAAAATTTTAGAGGGTAAGGGGTAAAGGGGAAAATTGACCCAGGCACCAAGCTTAAAGGGATGATCTGCTGGTTTTTTTTTTTTTTTTTTTTTACAATAAATAGAAAACATTTTAGCAATAAATAGAAAATATTTTAACGACTGACAATGTGAAATATGCTTAGTTTTCGTATTTGAGATTGAAACTTTAGCATTCAAAATAAAAATTCACATGAAAAAAATAATTTAAATTTAAGTTCTATTATTATAATTTATTATAAACTATCTTTAAAAAAAAAAGGTTTAGTTGTAGTTAAATTAGACGGAACCGGGCGTTTTTTGTAAGCCTATGAATAGTTATCCATGCTAGCTCGTGCGTGATTGCAGCTAAGATGATGCGCTGTGGTAATTATAACTGTAGCTGATCAGTCGACACTTACTCATTGATGCAGTTGACACTGATAGCGCTGACAACTTCGTTAGGTAGTGTGTTCCATAGGTGAGCAATGCGGTTGTTAAATAAGTTGAAGCGAACAAGAAATTTGTTGTTTATTTCACAATAAAAGTGCTACTTTTTAAAATAGTAAATGAATGTTGAAGCAGAAGAGAGAAATATTGCGTCGCCTTTTTTAGAAAAATAAGGCGCAGTACCTCTACCAGGATACGGCCAGTTATCAAATATTTAAGTTTTTACATCTTCACTGCACTTAATATGTGTAATTTACTGCACTCAATATGTGTGTTTCGAAAGACTGTGAATCAATTGGGGGCTCAAAGGATTCCCTAAATTTGAGCTAATTAAATTTCAAAGTGACTCATTAGAGTCAGAAGGAAAAACTTTATCTAACTGTGGAGAATGTGATGTTCAACCTGGCTTGGCAATAATTAATTTTAACCCCTTTTTTATGGCCAGTTGCTTTGAGTCAAAAAAATTGATACGTAATTATTTAAAGGAATCCCCAGCATGAAAGCAGTATTCAAAAGCGGGTAATTATTCCTTCTTCGTTGGAACAGAGGAGCTAGGGATCAATGAAGAAATTTCATAGATCGCGTGAAGCAGCATAAGTTCAGCACCAAAATTTCTACATGGATTGGAAAGAGGCATACATTCGTCTTATTCAGACGAATGTATATTCAGAGCTTCAGAAGAGAATAATTTCTGAGACAGCTAAATGGAGGACAATTCTTTGTGGACTTTTGGATGTGACTCTTTTCTTGGTTTCTGTGAGCTTAGCTTTTCTAGGTAACTCATTAAAAAGTTCTTTCAATATCAATCCTTATTATTTATATAATTATTGTAATAATTTTATTATAATTATTATATACAATTATGTTTGCAAGTAAAACAGCACACGTGAATGAGAAAGGAAATGGAAACTTTAATGCTGGTATAGATTTTATTGGTTGCCACAACCTCGTCACTGCGTCCCGCTTAAAGAATGTAAGACGCCATTAATAAGAGTACTTTAGAATGAGTGCCCATTACTTCTCTCCGTTGTCTAAAAATGAGTTCATAATAGAATATTGTGGTGTCACCCAAAGTGCAGCTGTCATAGAAATTCAGGGCGGTAACTACTTCACAATCAAAGTCAATGGTACCCCAAATGTATCTTATACTGAGCAGATAACTTTTGTTATTCTTTTTCTCCTCCATGAATGAGAAACTAATTGTAGGCAAATCAAAGAGCAATTCTTGTGTGTTAAAGCTTTCGAGCTCTACTTAGTAATTTGCTTTTACACTAGACACCCATCAAATTGTTTCGATAATCACTCAAATATAACTCTAATATAAATTTGTGTTTTGTTTTCCTGAGGCTTTTATAACTGTATATGTGTTTCATAAAGTAACTGAACTTTTAGGACTAGTTGCGAAGTTATACAAGAGTTTTGTTACATAAATCAAGAACAATATTTATTTGGTATTCTAAACTGCCTCATATTTTTTAAAAAAAAAACCCTACAAAACATAGCGGTACGGTTTTATAAGTGATGAGTAATCTAAAAATGTTGAATTGTTGAAATTGTAGAAATTTTTTTTTTTTTTTTTTTTTTTTAAACATCTTCGCTTCCAACAAGGCTGCAAGCAGCCACTGATTAAAGTTGGAAGTTACTGTAAGAGAAAAGATGAAGATTGTAGAGCAAGATAACGATTGACGGACGATTTAAAAGATTGCAAATTATACGAATCAGGAAAGCATGATGAAGGAAGCGAATTCCAAAGAGCTGATGTTCGAGGAAAAAAACTAGACAAATAAGCATTTTTGGAGCACTTAGGAACAGTCACAGAAAAAGGATGACACTTAATTGAATGACGAGTAACATGAGAATAAATTTTAGTAGATGGCACAAGAGACGCTAGCTCTTTAGAGCAGTGTCCATTATAGTATTTGTAGAAAAGAGAAAGAGAAGCAACATTACGACGATGTGATAATGGTTGAAGGTTGGCTGCAAGAGCAGGTCCAACTATGTTTACAATGCGTTTTTGCACCTTGTCTAAAAGAGAAAGGGCATCATTAGAAGATCCGCCCCAGATATGGCAACAGTATTCCATACAAGGCCGGATTTGAGATTTATAGAGATAGAGAATAGAATCCAGAGTAAGAAAGTGGCGAGCTCGATAAAGAGATGCAACCTTAGCAGATGCTAATTTTGCAACCGATTTGATATATGGTTTCCAAGAAAGATTGGAAGTAAGAGTTAATCCTAGAAGATGAAGAGTAGGTGACTCATCGAGTACATCACCGTTCATAAATATAGGAAGATCTAAATTATTGCGATAACGATTGGCTGAAAAAAATTGAGTTTTATCTGAATTAAAGTTCACCAGCCACTGTGAGCCCCATGCTGTAGCAGAAGTGAGATCCTTTTCAAGCTCAAATGCCCCCTCCAAGCAATCAGAGGGTGTTGGTTTCTTATCACGACAAGAATAAATGGTAGTATCATCAGCAAACAATGCCACCTTAGATGTGAGAATATCTGGAAGATCGTTAATGTAAATTAAAAAGAGTATAGGGCCAAGAATAGAACCTTGAGGAACCCCTGAAGTTACAGAATAAGAAGAAGAGTGTTGTCCATCGAGGACAACTTTTATGCTACGATTGGAAAGGAAGGATTCAATGATCTTAAAGATGTTGCCGGATACACCATAAGAAGAAAGCTTATGGAGAAGACCAGCATGCCAAACTTTATCAAACGCTTTTGAAATGTCAAGAGCGATGGCCTTAACCTCTCCACCTTCATCTAATGCACGATAAAACCTGTCAGTTATTACTGTTAGCAAATCAGCTGTAGAACGAGAAGATCGAAATCCATATTGATGGTCAGAAAGTAAGTTATTAGATTCAAGATGAGAAATTAAGTGTTTGTTAATTAAAGATTCAAAAACCTTGCTTATGATAGGAAGAAGACTTATGGGACGGTAGTTACACGAATCAGATCGCTCTCCAGAATTTTTGAAGATAGGGATAACAGATGCGGCTTTCCAGCAGGCTGGAAAACAAGACTCTGATAAGCACTTGTTGAATAGTTTTGAGAGTATAGACGACAGCTCCGGAGAACACTTCTGCAAGACAATAACAGGTATGTTGTCTGGGCCACAAGCTGTAGAAGAGTCTAAGCAGGAAATCACTTTAGATACAGATGCTGGAGTGATATGAATGTCAAGCAATGGATCAACCTGTTTGTTGGCAATATCAGGTAGAACGCAACTAGTGGAATCAAGAGATGATATTGATGAAAAGTTTTTAGCAAACAGTTCGGCTTTGTCTTTAGGTGAGGTGACAAAGTCTGAACCATACAAGAGAGGTGGAATTATAGATTTGCCCTTATTATTGATATTATTAAAGATTTTCCAGAAGTCACGAGAGCCTAATTTTTGAGATGAGATACGAGATTTCATGACCTGAGAATAGCGGGTTTTGGCGTCAGACAAAACCTTTTTACAGTTGTTTCTAGCAGTAATAAACAGATGTCTGTTTTCTGGAGAATTGTTTTGCTGATAAATATGGAAGTAACGGTTTCGATTGGCAATCGCAGCAGCACAGTGTGAGGAAAACCATGGAGGAGAGTGAGGCTTGACCTGGAATCGTCGAGAGGGAATAAAAGATTCCATGCCAGCCTGAATCCACGAAGTTATGTAAGAAGCACATTTGTCGACAGGAAGTTGAAAGATTTCTACCCAAGGGCCATCACGAAGAAAGTCACGGAAAGAATCCCAGTCAGCTTTACTGTAGTTGAAAGAGGTTCGGTAATAGGGGGATTCAGGTGATGAAGAAGAATGAGATATTAGTTTTAGAGAGATCAAACTGTGATCAGAAGAACCTAAGGGTGAATGCGGAGAAACTGAGCACTGACTAGGATCAGAGACAAGACATAAGTCGAGTAGAGAAGGTAAATGATTAGGGTTGTCAGGAAAGCGAGTTGGAAAGTTGACTATTTGAGTTAGGGATTGAGAAAGGCAAAAGTTGTGGGCTTTAATGCCTGCAGAGTCACTGACACTAGAGCCAAGCCATTCAGAGAGGTGAGCATTAAAATCACCTACAACAACTATATTAGCTGATGGATAAAGAGAGAGGGCTTGGTCAATATGATCAGAAATAACATCAACAAGAGTGCATTCTTGAGATAAAGGAGAGCGATATAGAACAAAGAGGAAGGCAATAGAGTGAAGTGGTGCTAAACGAAAGCACATGAAAGAATAGTCTGTGGATTCAAACCTAGTTTCACGACAAACAGGTGAATTCTTACGAATGTAAATGCCCAGGCCAAGCATGTGACTATTGGAGTCTTTACGAATCAGAGGAACATAACCATCAACACTAAGATCACAAGATGAGACAGCCGAACTCAAATTAGTCTCACAAAGAGCAAGTAGGTCTGGTGAACTTTGCAAGAGATAAGACTCAACAGAAGAAAAGTTACTTCGAAGACCACGAATATTAGTGAATGATAGGTTTAGAGAACTTGGTGATGATGATGGTTTTTTGTGTTTTATAGTTTTTGGTACTTTATTCATTTTTAAATTAGATTGAAGAACTTGACTCAAAGCATAGATAGTACTCAGAACACCGTTTAATAGCCCAAGCAATTGCCTCATTACTACTAATAAACCCTAAGCCGTAACAAAGGGCTCCAAATGTGGCCTCCGCAATGCACACCAAAAGTACAAACAGGGACACCATCCATGCGCAACATGGCACTGTTAGTACTTTGATATTTTTCAGCTGTTGATGGAATCAGCCTCTCTGAGAGCTACCACAGAGTTCGGGAAACCTGACTACCAGCCGGCCTCAGAACCATAAAACTGAGTTTTAGAGCTGTACCCTCATAAGGAGATAATAGAATGAGTTGCTTAGTCATAAAAACAGTGACACAAGCATGCCCATGCATTGAGTCAAGAAGATCCAGCATTCAACATCCTAAACTGGAAACAATGTATTAAAAATACATCTGCGCCAGCCTAATAGATGAAGAAGGGGTGCGAGGCTGGTCAACGGATAGAATCTGTTTACCCCTTAAGTCTTTGCCTAGGAGGCCTTCTACAAGACAGTAGCTGGGTGCATTTAACATCTGCCCAAGATGAGTATTTTTATCGAGACACCATCTCTAGCCTTTACTCAACCAAGAGCCCCAAGGCAGGGGGTGTTTTAAATCGGAGTTGGCATCTCCTAGCCTTTGCCTAAAAAGGCATATCCTACAAGGCAGCAGGACATGGAGCAGATTGTACTGGGTTACATGTTACCAGTAGCAGGATAACCTGATCAAATGTAGAACTGTTGCGAAATAAAAGTAGTTCACATGTTTAGAGAATCTAGTACATAATTACCCAGGTCAATGGTTCCCTGATTTCTCATCCCAGCAATACAACACAAAAGTTATTGCAATTGTTTTACATCACAGAACAAAAACAATACAATAGTCATTGTAACTGTTTTTCATCACAGCAATACAATAACAATAAATAATTTTTTAGCTACATCTCTCGTATTACAATACAATATAATTTTATTGTAGTGTATAATTGTATTAAATTTTTGCAATTACAATTACAACAGTCGGAACCCTACATTCGAGAAGATTATAATTTGTCTTCTTTCTTTTAGACGAGTTCGTTGTAATTAATTACATACTTATCATTTAGACTAAATGTTAATTGTTTATTTATTTTCACCGGTTACATTATATTAAAATATGCGGAAAATTTTGTGTTTAATTATAATAATTTAAAAAAATGACCTTTAAATTTTGTTCCCAAAACAGTGGGCCGTTTAAAAAATGTGTCACCCTCCTAAAAAAGGTGTGGTTATTTCGAAAGACTTCACAACAAACCAAAATTATTTAAGATGACTTTTTTTTTTAAGTTGTTAATATGAACTAAGGGTCTTATACAAAACTTGCTACTTGAGTGTTACAATTTTGAGACCAGGGGTAGGTGGGTAGGTCATAAACGGTCAAAAATTGAGTGATGTAATTTATGGACAACCCCTTAATTGGCCAGAGTTGACATTGAATCTTAAACCTCTTGATTCTGAGCAAAAACTACAACCACTGCTCCACGTGCTCCCCGTGGAGCAGTAAAAAGCTAAATATTTATAATGAAAAAAACAAGTAGTTAAATACTTTAAAACCAGCATAAAAAATTAATTATAAAAACTGTGGTTAAAGTTAATTTTGACCTCCCCCATCCCCATCCTTCATTATATATTTTATAAACTACACAACACCTAATTTATTTCATTAATAAAAGTAGAAGATCATTTTCACTTTTGCAGGGGTATTTTATTAAAGTTAAACAGCTATTTTTATTCTTAATTGATTACATCACTCTGCAAAGGAAAACTTGCGATCACTATTCTTAATTTATTATATCAAAGGAAAAGGAAAACTTGTGATCATTTTTGTCCAGGAGTTCCCCTCCTCCAAGCTTCAAGCTCCTCTCCTCTAAGCTCCAAGCTCCTCTCCTCCAAACTCCAAGCTCCTCTCCTCCAAGCTCCAAGCTCCTCTGCAAAGTAAAACTTGTGATCATTTTTGTTTTACTTACAGTTGAATTCCAAAGTCTAAAAAGATCTTGGATGATCCAAAAGAATTTGAAACACAAGTTCTTTTTTTGTCTCGTAGGTCTCGGAAGGAATGGCGGGCAATCCACCTTTATGCTTGACCGAGGATTTAGTATTTAGTTGCGACAACTTGACCACAGCTTTTTAAATATTCAACCCTTTTCGCGAATGAGTTAAAAAAAGTTATATGACTGCGCGTAAAAAAAACGAGCTAGGATTATGATCAATTAAAAGAATATAAAATAAAAACTACTAGCCAGAATTTTACAAAAAATGCCTTGTTTTTTTTGTCAAAAAATTGGCTTTCAGAATGGTTAAAAACTTAAAAAAATTTTTTTATTATCTTAGTAACGTGATCAAAATAAATCCTGTAGTATATAGTTTCTTTAGGTAACCTTAAACAAATAAAGAAGAAATACATAAACCTATTGTTTTTGAAATTAAATAAATGAGGCATTTATTGTGGGGATCAAATAAAAATAAAATCTCTTACTATTATTGAAAAAATATCAAGGACCTTATTTATATCAGTATAACTTAATATATTTATTAACTATTTTTTAAAGTTGATTTTGGAGCGATCTGTAAATGCAATTAACAAATGGGATTGAAGTATTAACTTAAAAAATTATTCACATTTGAAAAATAAGTTTAAAGTTTTCCCAATTGCGATAGATGTTTTGAAATATTTAAAATAGTTTATGAACCACTATGCGGGTCACTGGTCATTTAGAAACAAATTTTATGAACTGCCATACGGGTCCATTGTCACTAAAGGGTTAATAGCGTTATTAAACCGGACGACTGAATAAACGTGAACTTTATAAGTGCAAACTGCTATAAGTATGAATAGCATAAGTGCGAACTTGCATAAGTGCCAATTTGCATAAGTGCGAACTGACGTAATTGCGAATTGGCATAAGTCCGCCGAATAAACTTGCAAACATTAGCATAAGTGTGAATTGGCATGAGTGTGAACTGGCATAAGTGCGAAGCAGTTGCAAAAACTCAAACTGGCATAAGTGCGAATTGGCATAATTGCGAAATGCCAAACTTCGCAATTATCCCAATAAGACATTGACTGAAGAAAACATTGACTGTCTTATCACCGAGCCCCGTTTACATTTTGTCCGAGTTTATCAACAAAAAATAAAATATGCACAAAACGTTAAAAAATCCATAACAATGTATAATATATAATATACAAAATCAAATAAAAAATGACTTTTATATTGATTTAAAAATAAAAAAAATGCACTTCCGCGGTGCTCTGTGACAAGACCTTTAGGACTTTTTGGGGCACCTAAAAATAATAAAAAAAATATATATATATATAAAAATAATAAAAAAATATATATATATATATTTGATACATTTTTAACAATATATATTTAGTGCTAATGAAAACCTTTTTTTATTTCAAAATCACCTTTTAAAAAAAATGTTAAAAATTTTAAAATCAAATTGAAGATTCTTTTAGAATCTGTTATAAATTTTTTTAGTGAGTAGTGTTCTTTATAGAACTTTTCAATAAAATTTTTCCATAGAAAAAGTCCTCGGTATAGAGTTCGATAAGAACTCGTTTTTAAATAAATTCTCGTAGCAATAAACTTATTCTCTGAAAACTGTGTTGAATACTTATGAGATATTTCACTAAAATAAGATTGAAATATAGGTGGCGATATTCCATGTGTAATTTTAAACATTAAAAGTAACATTTGATAAATGTTTAGTTTACAAATATTTAAGGCCTTGAGACGATTTAACAGTGGTTCGCAATACACAGTTCTGTTTGCCCCAAATACAATCCTACAGGCATGCTTTTTTTACTATAAAGTGTTTTGAGTTTTTCGTAAATCGTCCTTCCCCTTATTCAGCCTCCCGATATTAAACATCTAGAAAGATGTATATATATATATATATATATATATATATATATATATATATATATATATATATATATATATATATATATATATATATATATATATATACATAGGTTAATTATTTGGTTATTATATATATTGGTATTATATATATTGGTTAAATATAATACTTAATCAGGCATAGAGTAAAATTTGTATTCGCCATGTGGAAGATTGTCTATGTACAAAATTTCAGGATGATACCATTTGGTTCATAAAATATTGCTTTTTAACAACAAAAAGTATTTTATAAAAAATGCTGAGTCAGCATAAATTAGAAAATTAAATCCTGGGTATCTCAAGAACTGTAAGGGGTTGGAGGTTCCAAATTTTAGATTTTCTTAATTTTTATAAACCCTATATCATATTAAAAAAATTAGCAAAATCCAAAATATGGGGTGACATTTTTTGTTTTTTTCTGCTGATTTGACATGGAATTGCTCTTTAGACATCTATAAGACACTTATAAAATAAATAATGAGCGTTTCAATTAATAACTAAAACATAAGGTAGTTAAATAAATCAACAACAAAAAAATTTATTTATGTATATTGATTGAATTTAAATATTCAAATGTCATTTTAAAAAAAACAAGCAGGAACAACAGGATACATTTACAACAATGATAGTATTAAAGGCACACCTTTTAAGACAGTCTAAGACAGTAACAAAAGGAAAAATCTCTAATATACCATTCTCGATAGATTTCAGGTAATTTTTTCTCACACCATTATCTTTCCATACAATTAAACTTGGATTGATACCGCTAAAAATGATTGTGATCTTACGAAAAGATCACAATCATTTCCATGTACAACTCTTTAATAGTTTAGGTAAAGATGATGCACTAACAAATAGTGCATCATCTTTACCTAAACAATTAAAGAGTGAATCATAAAACTGAACACACTTCGATTGTGAAACAACATAAGGAAACATTACTTCGAGGCATTCAATGATATAATCATTCATTAACAACTTACTTCAAAACTTTATTATTATCATAATTGTCAAATTATGAAAAGATCAACTCTCCTGCCATGGCATCAGCAGTAAGCTAAAACTTTTTTATGCAAGAGTCTTCAGAA